>NC_139017.1:13702853-13957853 GCF_964374135.1 Grampus griseus | reverse complement strand
AACCTGGTAACTGACCTTTAAAGACAGAAGATCCACTAGTGACTAGAATGTCCAATAGTCTTTCCTGGGAGAGGGGGTAATGAGCTCACTGTCAGCATTATTGAAGGGGACAGTGCTCCATTAGAGTCATTATTCAGTTAACTATTCAATTAGAGATTTTCTGTCTTCCCAAGCTGATTTCCAGACACATACAACCTCTGGGCAGAAGTTGGCCACTTTCTACGGTCACAATCTGCTTTCCATCATACCCAGATAGCTGTTTTAACAACATATCATCTTGACTTATGGTCACATAGAGTGCAAACCTCTGCTGTTCAGCACCCACAACTTCTGTCCAACTCTGCTACAAATCTGAGGTTTCCATAACCCCATCCTCGGGTTTGATTAATTTGCTAGATTGGCTCACAGAACTCAGGGAAACACTTACTTGTACTTACCAGTTTATTACAGAATGTGGTAAAGGACACAGATAAACAACCAGATGAAGAGATACATAGGATGAGGGCCAGGAGGTTCCTGAGACAGGAACATCTGTCCCTGTGAAGTTGGGGTGCACACCTTCCAGGCACATGAATGTGTTCACCTACCTGCAAGCTGTCCAAACCCCATACTACTGAGATTTTTATGGAGGCTTCATCACGGAGGCATGGTCAACCAATTCCATTTCTGACCCTTCTCCCTTTTTGAGAAAATGGGGGGCAGGGCTGAAAATGTCAAGCTTCTAATCATAGCTTGGTCTTCCTGAGTGACCACCCCTCATGCAGGAGCCGTTCAAGGGCCCATGAAAGTCACCTCATTAGAACAAAAGACACTCCTATTACTCAGGAAATTACAAGGGTTTCAGGAGTTCAATGCCAGGAACTGGGAGCAGAGACTAATATGTATATATTTTCTATTATTACACACATGGTGATTGTCTTGGGTTGGGTGGCGCTGGGGGTAAGAACTAAGGGAAAAGATGGGTATGGTAAAAAGGAAAAATAGAGAAATAGGATGCACATTATAAAGGGCCTTGTATGCCATACTGGAGAGTTGTGACTTAGTGTTATATTTTATAGGGAAGAAAAGGAATTTGTTCCAAATTAGAACTGCTAAGAGCTTTGTGGCTACCACATTCCAGACTAAACTTTTTGAATTTTCTTTGCTCTTAGAAAATTTTCTTAGTTGAGAGAATAAAAACCCAAAATGGATCTTAAAAGCAGTTTGAAATTGGAACAGCTTTTACTAAATGATGTTTTGATGAATTAAGATTAAGCAAATCAGAAATAGATGTCTTAAACTTTCCTTGGAATGTACGTAAGTACCACAACAGCACAGTTTATTATAAATCTGGAACTTTTTTGACTTAAACACAATAAGCGGCTAATCACAATAAGCAATGTATCTTCATGCATACATCACACGCAAATTCACACACGCATTTACACATACACACACATGCATCCACACACACATATCTACACACAGAAACCATCTCTTAGTTCTATAGTGCAATATTGTATCATTACCACCTTCAGCTAAAATATATTTGTAAGAAACCCCCTCTGATACTAGGATTGTGTCACCATATTGAATCAACACCTTGAAAAATTAATGAATTGAACATTTTGAGAAGCTTCAATAATAAAAAATAGGATATTGGACTTTATAAACTTGTTATTCTCCAAGATATATGTACAGACTGCAGAAACTGTGCCCTTGTATCAGTGTCTGTCTTTTTAAAATAAATATATTTATTATTGAATTTTGGCTGCGTTGGGTCTCCGCTGCTGCGTGTGGGCTTTCTCTAGTTGCAGTGAGAGGGGGCTACTCTTCGTTGCAGTGCATGGGCTTCTCATTGCGGTGGCTTCTCTTGTTGCTGCTCACGGGCTCCAGGCACATGTGCTCCAGTAGTTGTGGCACTAAGGCTCAGTAGTTGTGGCTCACGGGCTCCAGAGCTCAGGCTCAGTAGTTGTGGCCCATGGGCTTAGTTGCTCTGTGGCATGTGGGATCTTCCTGGACCAGGGCTCAAACCCGTGTCCCCTGCATTGACGGGTGGATTCTTAACCACTGCACCACCAGGGAAGTCCCTATCAGTGTCTGTCTTGAAACTACATACCATGAATTTGTTCACATCAGCTCTGTCAGCAATGTATAGTGACTGAATAGAAGACTAAGGGTAATTTTTTATGTTCTCACATATGTTCAAACAATACCTTTCTTTAAAGAAATATATTGCTTTGCCAGTACTACTTCATTAAAATTAGAATCATCACTACAGGAAAATAATTCACATTGTCCCACCAAAGAAAAAGGACTAAAGTTCACCAAACAAGTTTCCTGGGACTTACTGTGAGTTCTGATTTTGACGCTGCTGTTTTATTAACTCTGTAACTTCGTGCACGTTTCTTTCACTTTCTGAGTCTCAGCTTTTTTTTTTTTTTGCGGTACGCGGGCCTCTCACTGTGGTACGCGGGCCTCTCAAAGAGAAGTATAAGATGCTCTATTATCAATATTATTCTGAATTTTCATTCCACTGATCAATTTTTCCACTGTTGTTTTCCATCAAAATCCTTGTCACATTGCTTCCTGTGCCTGCATTCCATTGAAAACAAACAGGTTAATCCTGTAACTTTTTCATACAGCACTCTCTCTATCAACTTGTTCTAACTGAAGCCTGGCTCTGTCCTCTCCACTCACCCCACCCACATTATACCACTTGTCTTATAGTTCTCATGAGTAGAGGGTACGCTATTGGGTCAGACGGCATTTTTCTTACTCACCCTCACCCCCCAGCCTGGCCCAACCATGTTCTGCTTCTACTCCAAAGCTTTTCCAACTTCAATCTATAATTCTACCTTTAGAACTTACATTAAGTGTTTGGAAAGAGCATTGTATAATCAGGGAACTGAGAGAAAGCCAACGTGGCTGGAGTATTGAGTGAGGGAAGCTGTTTTTATGAAATGAGGCTGCGGAGACAGGCAGACCTCAGACCATGTGGGCCCTGCGGGCCATGCTGAGGTGTTAACCTTTAACATACGAAAACCAGGTGTGTAGAGTTCAGCTGAGTTGGAGAGAGCTGAGCCGTCAGGTGTCCTCCAACTCCAAAAATGAGCCAAAATGAAAGCAGCAGCCAAGCTTTTAATCACAGACTCTGATAGTATAAGCAAAGGGCTAAAGCAGAGAAAAAAACTGACTCCCAGTTTCCATTCCCCCCACTGAAATGGAGCCCGCACAAGGTGCCTGGATTGGCACGGCTGTGTAGGGGTGGTCTCACTTCTGAGGGAGCCCCCAACAAAAGGCTCCTGCGGTTTTATGAAACCTGGGGCAAGAGGAGGGGAGCCATCACCCTGAAGACACATAACTTGGGAACTCTGAAACCTTGCATGGTGGAACCAAAGCATCCTGGATGAGAGACACCTTGAAACCTGGTTCTTGGAGAGGCCTGGGACTCATGAAGCAGCAAAATCCAATGGGATTGACTGTCACCACCTCTGCAGCCAAAGCTTCATATAATGTGGCCAGGGTGGTCCCCTCCAGCCAGGAGGATATCCGCACAGGGGGGCCTGGCCATGGTCCCACAGGACTGTGTGTGTGGGAGGCCCAGCTGCCCAAGGCCTGGAGAGAGGGTCATACTCTGCATGCTAGTGAAGCCAGGGTTCTGGGACGGGTCACCAGTCAGGAGAGGCCAGGGCAACTGAGCAGGGTATTGGGGAACAAGGCATCTGCCTGATGCAAAGTCCTAAGCTGCTCCAGTGCTGGCAGGAACTAGCCTACCTTGCCAGAGTGGGTCGGGCTCAGGCTGGCTGGGGTATCTCAAACTTAACCGCAAGGTCTAAGCTACCACATAAAGAATATTCCTCCTGAAGGCGAAACAAAAGGGCACTAATATGCCTTGCCAGGGTGGGGCTTAGCGGGCTGGTCAATATTTTCTCCAATAAGAGACACTCGGAGCCCTCTTTGTTGGAAAGCCTGGGACCCTATCAGGCAGCAAACGGAAACGGGGACTGACGGTCGCCAATTTGCACCTGCCCCCTCAAGACTGATTCTGCAGGGTGGGTGCGCTCCAGAGTGGATGCTCTACGGGTGTTTGGGGCCTGGAAAGCTACAACGGCCGGGGGAGGAGGTCCCGACGGCCCAAGGAGTGCTGAAAGGATGCGTAATGCGCATGCGCCCGCAGCACAGTCGTGGGTAGCCAGGGCCCCTGCAATTGGGCAGAAGTCGGCAGAAGCCTGGTCACGGTAGCCGGCGTCAGGGGTTCAAGAGGTAAGCCTAATCGTAGGCCTAAACTAACCAATGGGGAATATTACCCCTAAAAGTAAAACGCAAGGTTACTTGACGGTCTTGGCTGACTAGAATATTCTCCAATAAGAAACACCTGGGAGCCTTATTTACTAGAGAAGCTCGGGATCCGATCCGAAGCAAGTCCAGATGGGGGCTAGGGGTAATCTGACACTGCCATCTCAGAGTGATATTCGAGGGGGTGGGCTCGCTCATCCTGGAGGTTATGCAGGCATTTGGAGCTTGGAGTTCGCTCCAAAGGCTTGGAGCGCGGGTCACCAAAAAGGCAGGCTGAAGTGGTGCGTACTGCGCAAGGGCGTCCAGCGCGGTTCAGCCTCGCCAGGGAACTGGAGACGTCAGGTCACAGGGCCCGGCTCTTGAAGCACAAGGAGCATGTGTAATCGCAAACCCAGACCTCTCAACCCATTCCCCCTGAAGGCAAAATGCAATGGGAAGCCCAGGACCACATCAGGCGGCAAGTCCAAATGGAGACTGACCGTGGCCAGTTTGCCACTGCCGCGTCAGAGTGATTTTGAGTGGTGGGTGCCCTCCACTTGGTAGCTATGCAGGAGGTTGGGGGCCGGGCTCTGGCTCCACGGTCCCGGAGGGCCACAGCTGCCGAGGCCGGCTCAAAAGGTGCACGCTGCCCATCCCAGGGTAGCCGGGGACCTGGAACAGGGCCGGGGACTGGATGAGGCCGGCGCACAGGAGCGGAGTATTGAGGGAAACAAGGCTTCTGCCTAATTCCAAACCCTCATCTACACAAGTGCACGTGATCATCCTTAAGGCAGAGCAGGTGGGCACTGTACTGCCTTGACGGAAAACACCTGGCCAGGTATCCAAGCGACTGCGGGGAGGGAGCCCTGGTTGCTGGGAAGCCCAGAGCCCAATCAGGCGGGGAGTTCAAAGGGGAACTGAGGGTCGCCAATTTGCATCTGACGCTTCACAGTGATTTTCACTTACCCAATGGAGAGTATTTCCCCTCCGGCAAAACGCGAGCGTACTCGACTTCCGTTTCAGGGAGGGGCCGCGCAGGCTCGTCAGGGTTTGCCCCATAAGAGACCCCTTGGAGCCGTGATTTCGCGAGAAGCTCCAGTCCTGATCCGCCAGCAGGTCTAAGTGAGGCTTGTCGGTTGTCAGTTTGCAGCTGCAGCCTCAGAATGATTTTCGGCGTGTTGGCGGTCTCCACCGTGGAGGCTCTGCCGGTGTTTGGAGCCTGAACCTGTCTCCACAGGCCTGGAGAGCTCCGCTGCCCGAGGACCGCTAACCAGGTAAGTCCTGCGGATACGCGTGCAGGACAGGGTAGCTAGGGACCTTTTAGAAGGTAAAAGTCAAGGGAAAAGGGGTCACAGGAACAGGCTCTTGGGGAACAAGAGGAGAGATGGTCGCTATTTTTTCTCTGCCGCTTCAGAGAGATTTTCCTTGGGTGGACTCCCTCCACTCTGGAGTCTATGCTGGAGTTTGGGCCGTGACCTAACTTCAGAAGCTGGAGGGCTCGGGGTGCCCTTGGCCTGCCGAAGGGGTGCTACTGCCCCTGAGCGTGCAGAGCAGGTTAGGGCGCCAGAACCTGGAACAGGGCAAATGTAGGGAGACGCTGGCTCCCAGGAGCGGGCTCTCGGGAACAAGGTGCACGTGTAGCCACAAGCGCTAACCTACCCAGTGGGGCCTATTCCTCTGAAAGGCAAAACGCAAGGAACTCGACTTCTTTGCCAGGGCAGAGTCGGCCTTCGCTCCACCTGCTTGAAGGGCCCGGGTGCCAAAGGCCTCCAGGAGGCGTGCGTACTGCGCATGCGTTTGCAGCTCATTTCGGGGTACCCAGGGACTTGGAACAGACCAAGTGTCAGGAGCTGCGTCAGTAGTGGGCATTTGCTGGAAAAGAGGTGTAACCCTAATCGAAAAGCCTAACCTTCCCAATGGGGAATGCTCCCCCGGAAGCAATAACGCAAGGTTCCTCCACTGCCCTGAAAGGGCTGGGGCGGGCGTGCTGGCCTGCACCTGGGAGCCATTCAGGCAGCAAGTCCGAGTGGGGACTTAGGGCTGCTAATTTGCATCTGCCGCCTCAGCGAGGGCTCCCTCCACCCTGCAGGCTGTGCAGGTGTGGGCCGGGACCTGGCTCTGCAGGCCTAGATCAGGGCTACATCATCAGGACTGCTGAAGGGGCGTGTACTGTGCGTGAGCATGCGGTGCGGTTGTGGGAAACCCGGGACTTGCAAAGGCAGGGAGATGCCAGGTCACCGAAGCAATCCCTTGGGGGACAAGGCATATGCCTAATCACAAGACCTAATTTACCCGTGGGGACTATTCCTCCTGAAGGAGAAAGGGAAGATTGCTCTACTGCCTTTGCAGTGGCGGGCTGGCGGGCGGGTCGTGATATTCCATTAGATGCTCCTGGTTGCTGGAGAAGCTTGGGACCTGCTCAGGCAGGGATGACGGTGGGCAATTTGTTACTTGTGCTTCCGAGTGATTTTCGCGGTCTGGGCTCTCTTACCGTAGAGGGTGTGTAAATTTGGGGGCCGGGCCCTCTTTCTACAGGCCTGGAGGGCCCCGGCTGCCTAAAAGCTGCTGAAGGGGGTGCGTACCGCATATGTGCGTGCAGCGCAGTTCAGGGTGGCCAGCGACCTGGAACAGGTCTCCAGTTTGCAGCTGCCGACTCAAAGTGATTTTTGTAGGGTGGGTGCCGTCCATCTTGGATGCTCTGCAGGTGTTTGGAGCCTGGACTTAGCTGCCCAGGGCCCTCAGTTCGCATGAGTGGCGGTCAGGGAAGCCAGGCATCTAGAACAAGGCGAGGACTGACTGTAGCCCGTTTGCGGATGCCACTTTGCAACCATTGGAGGGAGTTGGCTCCCTTCTCTCTTGAGGCTGTGCAAGAGGTTGGGGCCTGGTTGCCCAGTGTGTGCTGTGTCTGCCTGTGCCAGACAGTTCAGGGCAGCCAGGGACCTGGAACAGGGCAAAGGTCAGGAGTGCTCAGGTCAGAGGAGCACGATCTGGGGGAACAAGGTGGCTCTCTAATTCTGAGCCCTAACCTATGCAAATGGGCATGTTGACCTCGAAGGCAGAGCTTAGGGATTCTGTACTGCCTTGCCAGGTTTCGTGGGGCAGATTGGGTTGGTTATTTCCCATAAGAGAAATGTGGGAGTCCTGGTTGCTGGACAGTCTGGTTGCCTGCACCTTGATGTTGGGGGTCTAACTGCTCTGGTGGCCTAGTGAAGCTCTCCATGTAAGGGTAAGAGGATCTGACCCTGATACCTATACAGGGCCAGGGCCCATTCAGGTGTGGTGAGTTTTTTTTAACTTGTTCATTTCCTGTGAGATATGCTGTTTGTGTTTTCCAGTATCCATTTCGTCATGTTTAAGTAGCAAGAACCCAACTTCCAAACATATCTCACATATAATACCCCAAATTGCCCTGACAGCCTTTAGATGCTGTATGTTGCCAGCTTCCATGTCAATAGGTCATTACTGGAAATAGCACATGTGCTACTCTGCAGTTTTAAATTTCTCACAAAATTCAACACAATCAAAGCCTAATTCTTAAAAATGAGTTATTGGCAACACAGTGCATGTTATCTTTGTGTGAATTATAGCAGCTTTTGTTAATTGCCTAAAATCTGCAAACCTGTGGGAAACATTTTCAATAAACTGATTTTTCCAGATGTTTCCTCAGTAGTAAGGTAGTCGGTGGTGATTAACAAGTGCCCCTTCTTTTGATTTTGTTCCCTTGTATTAAAAAACCTGAAGACAATCAAGAGAAATCTCAAAACTACATCCATCAAAATATCACAGTAAGAATACCAACCAGGGCTGAGGTCTGAACTTGTTCTTACCTTAACTTCCACTGTTGAGACTCTTTCATTTGCGAATGACAGGAACAGAATTTATATAAAGTAAGCAAATAAATCTTAGGGCTGTGCAACTGGGATTTTTAAAGGAGATTTTGTTTAATTGGAGTATAGTTGGTTTACAGTGTTAATTCCTGCTATACAACAAAGTGATTCATTTATATATATTCTTTTTATATTCTTTTCCATGATGGTTTATTACAGGATATTGAATATAGTTCCCTGTGCTATACAATAGGACCTTGTTTATCCATTCTATATATAATAGTTGGCATCTGCTAACCCCAAACTCCCACTCCATCCCTCCCCACTTCCCCTCCCCCTTGGCAACCACCCACAAGTCTGTTCTCTGTGTCTGAGTCTGTTTCGTAGTTTCATTTGTGTCATATTTTAGATTCCACATATAAGTGATATCATATGGTGTTGGTTTTTCTCTTTCTGACTTCATTTAATATGATAATGTCTAGTTCCATCTATGTTGCTACAAATGGCATTCATTCTTTTTTGTGGCTGAGTAGTATTCCATTGTATATATGTACCACATCTTCTTTATCCATTCATCTGTTGATGGACATTTAGGTTGTTTCCATGTCTTGGCTATTGTGAACAGCACTACTATGAACATAGGGGTGCATGTATCTTTTTGAATTAGTTTTCTCTGGATATATGCCCAGGAGTGGGATTGCTGGATCATATGGTAATTCTGTTTTTAGCAAATGGGAATTAATACAGTTTCAGGTTTGGTTGGATCAGAGATGTGAAGGAAGTCAGAATATGTCACCCCAAAGTATTCCTCTTTGACATAAAACTATTTTGAACAGCAAACCCAGGAAAAGCTCCCCCTTTTCTGCAGGAAATAAATTCTCCTTTTACTGGGGACACATTTATCAGACCTTCCGGAGGAATCGGCAAACAAACCTTCCTTTAGTAGTTGCTCCCATGTATTTACCTCCCTTCAGTATGCCACCCTTGGAAGCCTGAAACTGCTGTGCTTTGTCCTGTCATTTCTCTATAAAGTGTTGTTCTGTGTTAAGGATGTTATGTAAGCTGGAATCTAAGCAGCACTTTGAGTTACTTTTCCTTTAGTTTTCTTCCCCGTGATAGGCACAGCTGCGTGTTGATACACTGCTTGCTCTTCTCTTGTTAATGTCTTTTTGTTAAGTTCCAGCTGAACACTGAAGCAGGGTAAAATTTTGTCTCCCCTGCATACCTTTCTCCCCCTTGGTCTCTTGGTTCTTATCTCTTTCTCATGTTTTCCTTTTAGTTGGCAAAGAGCTAGCCTCAGACTAGCCCTGCCCACATCATTCCTATAACTCGTGGACCTAGACAAGGAACGATTATCTTTCTCCTAGATTCCACATATCAACTTTCAGGGCTGAACCCTGAAGTCCAAGTTGTATATGCCCACTTAGGATGTGGGCCAAGGTGGGGTTAGTGTTCCTGAGCATCTGAAATATGCCAGGTGTTGCCCCAGGTACCGGCAATGTGATGTGAACAAGAGAAATGCAGCCCCTACTCTCCTGAGGTTTACATCCTGGTGGGGGTGATGGGACATAACCTAAACAACCAGCCAACCAATTTCCAACAACAATAATAATTTTATATCATAAATATGCTTTGAAGGAAATTAAAGCAAGTAAAAGGGATGAAAGATCATGTGGTATTTTGGTGGTGGTATCGGTGGCTAATTTTGGATCGTGGGGTCAGGAGAGAACTTGGTGAAGAGGTGACATCTGAGTAGCAACAGAGCACGGCTTCACATACTGTGGTGTGACTTTTTGTTTACTCTGGGTGAAAAGCCAGGAGGGAGACATTTGTCCCCTGGGCTCCCGAGAATATACATGGTAAGAAATCTCCCAGACATGTAGGGTTGGGTGTATAAAAAGACAGAGGAACTTCCCTGGGACTTCCCTGGACTTCCCAGTGGTTAAGAATCCTCCTGCCAGCGCAGGGGACACGGGTTCGAGCCCTGGTCCAGGAAGATCCTACATGCCGCGGAGCAACTAAGCCCGTGCGCCACAACTACTGAAGCCAGCGTGCCACACCTACTGAGGCTGTGCTCTAGAGCCCGTGCTCGGCAACAAGAGAAGCTACTGCAACAAGAAGCCTGCGCACCACAAGGAAGAGTAGCCCACCACTCGCCGCAACTAGAGAAAGCCCTCATGCAGCAATGAAGACCCAACATAGCCAAAAATAAATAAAATATAAATAAATTTATAAAGACAGAGTCTTTATAAACTCTGTTTAAAAAAAAAAGACAGAGTCAGATGTAGGAAGGACTATTTCTTCTTCTTGGAGATGTAGCACCTTACTCAAGACACATGGCTTCTCTAGATGGAAGGGTGTATGATTCCCAAGGTCTTTTTCAGCTCTAAATTCAATGATTCTGAAGTCATTCTACAAGAAATTCATTTTCATATTTTCCTTTAACATTCAATAATGTTGGAATGAATGATGCAAGCAGGACGAAATTGAATTGTAGAATCATCATTTAAATTCGCCAGTTTTTAGAAGGACATTACAAATAACCTTACCTAAAAAAGATAAAAGTTCTATTCTTTAATGACTGTGTCAATATTTGTAAATTCTATTAAATAACTTTAAAAATGCCTAGCTACTTTCTAGCTTCCAAGCAACTGTAATTAGCTTAACATCTTTTCGATCAGTAAACAGCCCCGAAGTATAGTTGATATAACCTTGGCAGCCAGTAGAACAAATATGTAAAGAAAAACAGTCGTAAGTATTATATTTTGTGCCTATACCTATTAGTACTACATGATTTAATGAGACTAAAAGAACTCCCCAGAGAAATGTTACCTATAAGAAATGCTTCCTTTTTTACTTCTTAATGTTTTATTGATTTACAGTGTTTCACATTTACAGCAAAGTGATTCAGTTACATATATATGTGTGTGTGTATATACATATATGTTTTTTCAGATTCTTTTCCATTATAGGTTATTACAAGATATTGAATATAGTTCCCTGTGCTATACACTAGGTCCTTGTTTATTTTATATGTAGTAGTGTGCATCTGTTAATCCCCAATTCCCAATTTATCCCTGCCCCCCTTTCCCTTTTGGTAACCATAAATTTGGTTTCTTTGTCTGTGAATCTATTTCTTTTGTAAATAAGTCCATTTGTATCATATTTTAGATTGTACATGTGATATGCTATGATGTTTGTCTTTCTCTGACTTACCTCAATTAGTATGATAATCTCTAGGTCCATCCATGTTGCTGCAAATGGCATTATTTCATTCTTTCTTATGGCCGAGTAATATTCCATCGTATATATTGTACCATATCTTTATCCACTCATCTGTCGATGGACATTTAGGTTGCTTCCATGTCTTGGCTCTTGTAAATAGTGCTGCAGTGAATATTGGGGTGCATGAGAAGCTCTTCCTTTTATTGACCAATCATGCTTACAAAATAATGATAATAATCTCTAAATAATTATTGTGTTAAGTAATAAAAACAACAATAGTAGTAGCTAACACTTATCAGGCACTTACTATATGTCAGGCACTTTTCTAGAAGCTTTACATGTTTAGTTTACTCTCAGCAACCCTATGAAATGCTGCTATAACCTACTTTTCAGATGAGGGAATTGAAAGGTGGAGACGCACTTGCCCTAGTTCACACCTGGTTGATAGCAGAGCAGGGTTTCAAATCCAGGTGTTCGGGATCTGCATTTAAGTTCTTAACCACATATGATACTTTAGATATGTTTTAAATCTGAATGGGAAATGTTATTTTATCTGGGGTGGCAAATTATATTCAGAGACTGAGATTGTCTTTGCCATAGGTTGTCTATGCCGTAGGTTGACATAGCATAGGCTCGGTCATTCCTAGTAGAATTAGGAATTCTACTAATTTCAAAAGCCAGTAGCATGCAGGATAATATCTCTTACTAAGCCAATAAAGAAATGACATACTCTTATACTAATCAAACAGGGAAATGAATGTTCTAGGACAATGTGAATGTTTTAAAGTAACAATGTAAACGTAACACAAGTAACAAATATGGAGACACGGGGGCAGGTGGAAAGGGTGCGACACATTAGGGGTGAATGTTTTCATGCTTCATAGAGGGGCCTTCAATACAAGATTGAAATTTTAAGGCTTCATGTTAAAATGGTATCTTTGGAATGATCCTATTTTGATAAAACTTTTTAATCCTTCTATCTGTGTTTATATTCTGCATGTATGCTTAGAAGTATATTTGGAATGACATTAACCCAATGTTCATGATGGTTATTTCTGGGTGTTAGGATTTCAGCTGATTTGTTTTTATACTTGATTTTTGCCCTATTTTCATTATCTGACATACAAATATACATACACACATACATGAATATGTGTGTGTGCATTATAAAAACAATGCCATACTTTAAAAAAAAGACTGAAAGTAAATATGGAAAGTTGTCTTAAAAAAAAAAAAAAGTACTCCACATCAATACTAGATTAATCACACTATTGTTCCAGGTCAGGGGAAGAGGAAAATAATTAAAGTCCAGATTTAATTGAGATGTATCTTTGGCGAGCTGATGTCCAGCTGCTAGCACAAAAGTGCAAGTCCTTTGTTGCTAGGGAATGAAGATGCCAGTGTTGGCAGGCAAGATGCTCTCCTTGGGCTGCTGCATGGCTTTTACCACTACCTGGCAAAGAGTCGTCTTGCCCAGGCAGGAGCTAATGCCCCAAGGTCTTTGGATCGGCAAACCCGGATGGAACACTTTTGGGTTGCTGGTGAAACCTCTTGGCATTTGGAGCTTAATGTCCCCCAGCCATAGTTGCACCCCTACATGTTCTTGTCCATACGTGCCCATCAGTGCTGACCTGCTCAGTACTTGACCACAGGTGTAGGCGGTAACAGCCTGACACAGCTTCCTCAATGTAAACAACTTCACTCAGAACAAAACGACTTCATTCTTAGATTAAAAAAAAAATCAAGCCCCCAAACAAGTAGATTTGAAATAATATAAACCAATATTCAACAGTGTTTAAATCTAGTTTAGGAAAAATTGGGCCATAAGTGACATTTACATACTGCCATTTTCTCTTTTCATCTCTACTCAGTTGCCCACTGCCCATTTCCCTCCTGTAACTCCCAGGGCTCTTTTGCTGTGTTCTGTCACCCTTAAAATGTGTGAACCCACAAAGAAGCTAGTATTAGTTGATTGTAATTTAGTATCACTTTAAGTAAATGGTTTGCATCTTTCAGGGGGACTTAAAATTTATACTATATCTTATGTAAGAACAAAAGGCTTTTTTTCTGCTAAAGGGATTTCAAATTGAAGCCAGGGCATGGGAGAGAGATTTGGAGGGTCAGATTGCTTCTGCAGTATGGTTTCAGAGCTTGGAAGTCCATCTTCTACCCTACCTACGTAAATTGTTTCCCAGTATTTGACACTGTAGGAAAGGGTATATAAACTAATTATATTAAATATGCAAAAGTATGGACGGGCAAAGGCTGGCACCATTACTTCGACATCGTTCCCCAGGACGATTTTAGACTGCAATGCATATCGAAAGGTCTTAGAAAAGAATGGGAAGAAAATGAAATAAAATTCTAATAGTTCAGTGGCCTTCTATTGTGATGAGACATAAAACCTTTTGCTCACGAAACAAGAGGGCTAAACACCTCGCCTCCTAGATAAGTGTTTCTGGTTAAATTGATTGTTGGTCAGTCAAATTTCCTTTCCCTGAGCAATTGTGTAGGTGCCTCGGATCTCCCCAGCTCCTATCCCACCTGAAGGGCAGGAGGGGCGATGTTGAGTTTAGACCATCCCTCAGACAGTTAAGAACCCCTCAGTCATTGCTTTTTTTTTTTTTTTTTTGCTGTGCGCGGGCCTCTCACAGCTGTGGCCTCTCCCGCTGCGGAGCACAGGCTCCGGACGCGCAGGCTCAGCGGCCATGGCTCACGGGCCCTGCCGCTCCGCGGCATGTGGGATCTTCGCGGACCGGGTCACGAACCCGTGTCCCCTGCATCGGGAGGCGGACTCTCAACCACTGCGCTGCCAGGGAAGCCCAGTCATTGCATTTTTACACCTTGGTTTGTGGAGTCTCTGCCTGTGTATTTTCATATTTTTTTATTTTTATTTTTTTTTGTGGTACACAGGCCTCTCACTGTTGTGGCCCCTCCCGCTGCGGAGCACAGGCTCCGGACGCGCAGGCTCAGCGGCCATGGCTCACGGGCCCAGGCGCTCCGCGGCATGTGGGATCCTCCCGGACCGGGGCACGAACTCGTGTCCCCTGCATCGGCAGGCGGACTCTCAATCAGTGCGCCACCAGGGAAGCCCTGCCTGTGTATTTTCTATGTATTTTGCTTCCTTTATCTTTCGAACGCCATGTGCCTATCCAGGTGACCGTGTTTTCTAGTGGGGAGCCGTTGCCTCAGATGCTGAACTTTGGGGGGAAATCAGAGGCAAGCAGAATTGGCAGAGCTTCCACCTTCTCTCTTTTCCCAGTCCCTTTTTTCCTTTTATGATTCTTCTTTCAGTCCTACTCTCCCTTCGTCCTTCCCTTTGACCTCCCTCTCTTCCTAACTAGTGCTCTGGAGCCCAGCTGCCTCCCTTTGAATTCTGGCTCTTACGCCTTCTTGTTGGGTGCCCTCGGGCAAGTTCCTGAACTTTCTCAGTATTTACCTCACAGGGTAGGTGAAAATATTAAAAGAATTTAAAAAGCGTAAAGCGCGTCAGATAACGGCTGACACAGAGTAAGTAGTCAAGTGTTAATCATTCTCATCAACATCACGATTACTGTTCCCTTCCATGAACATTTACTGAGTCTTACCTATGTTTTAAATGCTGTGCTAAGTGAGCAAATGAACAAAATATTTCAGTTGAGAGCTCTTGGACTCAATGCTGAGTCCCCCAAGTCACACTGTCTGTTTCCTTAGAGCATCTTTACTCTTTTCCATGTCAAATCATACCTGTTCTGTTTTCTCATTCCTTGGAGAATCTCATTGCCAAGTGGCAGTAGGTGGTAAAAATGTTAGTTTGAATCCAGTAAATATGGGTATGTTTCCAGAAGGCTTTCAAAGAACCAACCTTGGGCTTCCCTGGTGGCGCAGTGGTTGAGAGTCCGCCTGCCGATGCAGGGGGCGCGGGTTCGTGCTCCGGTCCGGGAGGATTCCACATGCCGCGGAGCGGCTGGGCCCGTGAGCCATGGCCGCTGAGCCTGCGCGTCCGGAGCCTGAGCTCCGCAGTGGGAGAGGCCACAGCAGTGAGAGGCCCGCGTACCGCAAAAAAAGAAAAAAACAAAGAACCAACCTTGTGGTCGTAGTTTCAGATGTCACAGCTACTGTACTTTTAGGACTTAATTTTATTCATGTTGGCCACTCAGTGACACTCAAGTCACATCCTAGTCTATTAATTATTTTGCTTGCACATTTGGACAGCTCTTGCTGCTAACTTACTTTTTCTTTGGCCGTGCTCTGCGGCATGTGGGATCTTAGTTCCCTGACCAGGGATCAAACCTGTAGCCCCTGCAGTGGAAGCACAGAGTCTTAACCACTGGATCGTCAGGGAAGTCCCCCTGCTAACTTTCTTTTGTAATTGACATAAAGCCGATGATATTGAGGAAGAAGGAGATGTTCTCTACTTGCTTTTCATGGTCTTTTCAACTCTCCAAGGTTCCCAACATTCTTTTTTGATACATTTTTTTGTTTAGAATTTGAGGGTTCATTTTAATTCCTACTAAATAATAGGTCTTGCCACCATGCTTCAAACCCTTTTTATCAGATTAATGAAAAAGAAAGTTTGTAATCCTAGGGCCATTTTCTGTGTCCTTTGTTAGGTTATTTATAATTCCCATGGTAAAAATGATCACAATTACTGGTCTTCAGAAAACTACGTATATCTATACTAGTTCACTTTGGTTGAAGCACTCCCTAAAGGGAATGTACATATTTTCAATTTTTTTTTGTTATTGATTGGTTCATGGATATGCAGTGAGGGTCTGAATGTCCAGTCCATGTTGCAAGATACATGAGACACTCATTGGGTTCATCCCTAGTGATGGCATTTATGCTGGAGGATTTTCCCCTAACTCTCCTATTCTTGTCAAACAACAGAATATCCAATTCTGGTCCCTGTTTTACTCAATTCACTAGAAGCAGCATTTAGGGAGGATGACTAATCTGGAAGCCAAAAGAAGCTTGTTCTACTAAACAGAAGCAGCCTCTGATACAAAGTGTAGGGCGAAGTAAGAGGAAGATGACAAAGCCTGCTCTACACTCGTACTCTTGGTTTGAAGGCTGACACTTAGGTGATCTTCCCAGCTTTGGGGCTTCTGCCTGTAAAAATTTTAAACAATTAAAAAAAAAACATTACCCTGAAAGTGGGTTATGCAGGCAAGTGGATCTACGTAACACACACACTCTCAGCTGCTCAGTTTAGACGGTGATTTCAGACGCTTCCTGAAATTGTATTACATCCCGTTTCACTGATTTTTTTTTTCCTTCGATTAACAATTCAGTTTTGTGTAACCTGCCAATGAGTCAGAAGTTTCAGCAAGAGAAGGGGCCTGCCAAGATGATGACAAATTACGAGCTATATGCCGATAGGGTCATTGTGGGGATTAAAATGCATAATCCGTAAAAACATTTACAACTGTGTTTGGCATAATTTTAAGCGCTCACTGCTTGTTAGCTCCTAATAGTATTACTACTATTAGGAATTTCTCTGGGCTCATTTTACCCTGTGGCACTGCCTTGCAATTAAAGGGACAAAAACCAATACAAACACAAAGTAAGAGCCTGATTAAAAAATGACGATTTTAATATGGACTCACATTGCTCCCTGGGATATTTAGCAAGTTCTATCAGTAGCATTGGAAAAGTCAATTTTAAATCATTTTGAATTCAATTATACCAGTTTATTATGGTGACTGTGTCAGGCAATCAGGTACGCATTCTACCTATAATTAACCCCTTTTATAGCTGAGACAACCAAAGCTCAAAGAGCCTTTAACTAAACTTCCCAAGTCACACAGCTAGAGAGTGGGTATTACATTACCACCCTGGTTTACAAAATGTTTTGAAATTAACTCTTTATCGTATTTTGAGTTTCACATTGTCTATTAATTTTCCTCTAGCTACTTCTGTGTGTGGTTTTAACTATTGATGATTTCCTTTAAGTACCTCGTGAATTCACATTGTTTCCCAGGAGTCCAGATTGCCTGTTACTCTTGCTGTTGCATATTGACATAGTTACCTCAGCGGGAGGGGTAACAGTGGTCCCTCACAGGTGTCCACATCTAATCCCTGCAACCTATAACCATGTTACCTTCCAAGGCAAAAGAGATTTTACAGATGTGAAAATTGAAAGAGGGAGGCAGGAGAATCAGATATGAGGACGGATGCAGAGGTCAGAGTGCTGCAGTTGATAGCTTTGAAGAACCGTGAGTCAAGGAATGGAAACCATCTTTAGAAGCTGCAAAAGGCAAGGAAACCAGTTCTCTCCTAGGGCTTCAAGAAGAAACACAGCCCTGCGGACACCTTGGTTTTAGCCCTGTGAGACCCATTCTAGACTTCTGATCTCCAGATCAAGTTTATGTTGTTTGTAGCCGCTCAGTTTATTACAGTGGCAATAGGAACCTTATGTACTCTCTTTGCAGTGTTTACAAAATGTCCCACCTTTTATTTTAATGCTTCTATAAGTTAGGGCAGTTAGCTTTTTATTATTTAGATCAGGTTTCTGACCAAGTTGTTTGCAGTGATACACCTGTATCAACCCTTTTTTATCATTTTTTTTTTTTTAATCAGTAAAGACCTTTGGGGTGGGTTGATTCAGTATGTGAGTCTGGGAGAAGGAAGGAAGGGGGATGGCAGCTTGACACACTAGAGATTGTACGGGATCTTGAAGGGAGGAAATGGCTTCAATTTGAGAGTTTCTCAGGAAATCCTGATTAGGCCTGATGAGGGCCTTGTCTCACCCAGTTGAAAATCATTGACCCAATGGGACTAGAGACAATTGAGCAATTCTGTGCTAATTGCAGTTCTAAGAGCTTCATATATTGACTTATTTTTTCCTTATACTGTAACAGCCCTGTGAGGTAGATACTATTGATAATATCTCCTTTTACAAATAAGGAAAGTGACATATAGGGACATAAGTTTTACTTAATTAGACATTTTGCTTATAATAGAATTAATACTGAACTGGTTGCCAAATTGTAAAATACAAAAAAAAATAATCACAGAATTATTATGTTCACATTTTAAGCCTTTAAGCATTTTTTCCCTACCGCTTTGTAATTAACTAGCTGTTGGGTTACTGGTTTGCCATTTAGCAAATAACTGTTAAAGGTAGGTTTAAAAACAGCTGTATTTAAGCATCTTGTCCATCAAGGCATTAAGCAAGAAGCTGCCTTTGCATAAAATGTCCACTGGGTGGCAGTTTTTCATAAAAAGTACACGGCCTTAGATTTCACATCATAGTTTCCCCAGATTTATAAAGACCAAATGAATCATTTATTTTGGGTTGTTAAATAGCTAATTTTGGGGCTTCTTAAAGGGGGGTGCCCTTGTACTGTATTTAATACCCTTTCAAAATAGAAACAGAGCCTTAGCAGCTCCACACATTTGAGATATATATCCCTTTAAGTAAGAACTTACTTTGAAATGCATTTTACACACAAACTAATTATGCCATACTTCAGCACTTGAGCCCACGGGCAAACTTGTAAAACTGTTCTTGATTTTTTTTTAAATGAAACTATAATGATAAAAAGCCTATATATGGTCTTACATCTAGTAACTTTATACTAGAAAACATAATTTTTTAGGAAAGACTAGCAAAAGATTATACACTATGAGCTTATTTACATTTAACTGCATGAATTTCTTTCCTGCGTGCTTAAAGTTTTCACATTAAGGACAAATTTCCTCCCACTAAGAATTTTCAGGGTTACAATTTGAGGCCAGATCAAAAGTTATTAGCTTGTTTAGTGATGTAATTCAGGAAAAAAAGGTACTTTGAAAACTACTTAGTGTACCTTTAAATACTATTTCTATAAACGTGTGCTTGGTGCCATTGTCAGCAGATGCCCCCTGCCTGCCCCCCATCCGCCACTGTACGGAAGAAGGTGGCCACCAGGGGGCGCTGTACCTGACACCAAGGAGTGCCCACTTCCACATTCACCTACGCACAGCTTATTAACAAGTAGCTTTGTCCTCCTCCTCTCCTGCTGCTGCTGCTGCTTTAATCGGTTTTCTTTAGGACTGCGTATCAGGTTGTTAGCACAGTAGTCTAGGTGTTTCCAAGACATCACAGACTCTTCTGTCTTTGGTAGATGCTATAAGCTCTGGCTCACTAGCTTTTAACATGTAAATATGCCAATTTGTGAATTTTAAACTCCTTTACAGTGATCAGTTCAGCAGTTTGCCTAATCATGAAAAAGAAAAAAATTCTGCCACTAATTGCCAAAATGCCAAAAATGCCCTAATTTAAATGTCAGTGCCTACACATTTAATGGCTCTTATCTATTGAACTGAATTTGTGAACCTAAATTTTGAGGTACAAGTATTCAAATACAGTTGAACTTTGAGCCTATCATAGCACATGTGACACCCAACACAAGTAACGTGAAGCCAACCAGAGTATTCTCGACATCCGTTAGCTGTGCCACACAGCTAAAAGGTGAATTCCCCTGTGACGGTTTACTCATATCGGTTTGGACAGTTCTCAAATCTGAAGCTTAAATGTAAACATCAGCACTTTATCTTACTTTATACTGGTACTAAATTTAAGCAGTGTTTTAAGTTGAAATGTCATGATTTCCTTATCAGAAAAAATAAAGGAAATGAAAAAATCAATTACTGATGCCAGTTGACAGAAAACATCATAATCAATTAGGGGGAATATTGAGTATCCATTCAATGTGGAAAATACAGAAGATACTCAACTAATACTCCTCTGCTGGTTGATGGATGGTGCTTCTTTCTGTCCACTAGCCTGAGGCATTTGTGTTTTTTTTTTTTTTTAAAGTCACTGCAAGGGAAAATGTAAGCAAACAGTGGTAATCGACTCTTCTTTTTAAACTTTTAATTTTATATTGGAGTATAGTTGATTAACAATGTTGTGTTAGTTTCAGGTGTACAGCTAAGTGATTCAGTTATACATATACATGTATCTATTTTTGAAATTCTTTTCCCAATTAGGTTGTTACAGAATACTGAGCAGAGTTCTCTGTGCTATACAGTAGGTCCTTGTTGGTTATCTATCTAATATATAGTAGTGTGTATATTTTAATCCCAAACTCCTAATTTACCCTTGTTTATCTATTTTATATATAGTAGTTTGTATCTCCTAATCCCAAACTCCTAATTTATCCCCCCCTGCCCTCCTTTCCCCTTTGGTAACTACACATTTGTTTTCTATGTCTGTGAGTCTATTTCTGTTTTGTATATAGATTCATTTGTATCATTTTTTTTAAGATTCCACATGTAAGCGATATCAGACAATATTTGTCTTTCTCTGTCTGACTCACTTCACTCAGTATGACAATCGCTAGGTCCCTCTATGTTGCTGCAAATGACATTATTTCATTCTTTTTAATGACTGAGTAGTATTCCATTGTATACATGCACCACATCTTCTTTATCCATTCATCTGTCGATGGACATTTAGGTTGCTTCTATGTCCTGGCTATTGTAAACAGTGCTGCAATGAACATTGGGGTTCATGTATCCTTTCGGACCATGTTTTTCTCCAGATACATGCCCAGGAGTGGGATTGCAGGATAATATGGTAGCTCTATGTTTCCTCAAATTGGCTATCATCAAAAAATCCACAAACAATAAATGCTGGAGAGGGTGTGGAGCGAGGGGAACCCTCCTACACTGTTGGTGGGAAGTACATTGGTACAGCTGCTGTGGAGAACAGTATGGAGGTTCCTTAAAAAAACTAAAAACAGAGTAATCGACTTTTGTTTTTAGCCAACTATATTGTCTCATTGTCTGGAATCCTAGAAAATATAGGTTAGCGTTAACTTTAAACACAACTGTGGGAAAACATTTAGTAGAGTCCTTTATGCATTGGGCAGTTGTTGAGTTTTTTGCTGTGCTAAGTCTGAGTTGTGCTTTTGCTTTTTTTTTAAAATTACATGGCTCATTGAATACCATCAAATAACTCACAATTTTTGGCAAAACAAGACATACACGAACTGGACATCTGGCTAATGAAAGAGGACAAAGTGTAACTGTTAAAATGTATAATGTCCTAAAACTCACAGCAACAAGCATCACAATGCAAAGCAAATATCCAGGTAGACCACTTTGCTCTACAGAATATCTAGGTCTAATTTTCTTTAAATAAAACACTTATGTGTTGTCACTTTTTAAACTCTAAATGAATGCAAGTTCTAAATGTAATTTTATTGCCTAAGTCTTTTATACTCATGATTTTGAAGTACAGAATAGTTAGCATTTTTCATTTTTTATAGCTCCTTGGAGAAGTTACCACATCATATAATACATGGAAAATACATTTCAGAGAAATCCTCATCAAACTTACTAAGACTTAATTTTACCCTGCAGACTGGTTATAATAATAATAAAAGTCAGCACCTAAGGCCATATTTTATTTGGTCTAATTATTTTTTTTTGCATTCCGTAACTCTCCTCCCTAGTTTTATTTGGTGCTTTGAGCTTTTCTTACCCGTTTGGTGGCTGCGTTGTAGGCCGAGGACTGAGGAGGCCTGGCAGGAGGCAGAGATGGGCTGTCCTCACCCATCTCCTCGGGCAGTGCTTGCTCCCACTCTCCAGACGTGGCAGGAACATTACACAGAAACGACCGTCAGAGGCAGGATTCTGTTTCTTCCCTCAGGATTTAATGGAGAAGGTTAGTACGTATTCTGTAGTTCCACAGCTCCAGGATGGAAAGCAAATGACAGAACCCCCAGTATTGTCTGTTGGTCCACTCTGATGTTCCAGCGCAGGATCAAAAGCATGAAATCAGATGTCCCCCGCCAAGTAATGAAGAATTAATGAAACTTCCTACATTTGAATTATTTTTATTTATTTATGTATTTTTTGCGGTACGCGGGCCTCTCACTGTCGTGGCCTCTCCCGTTGCGGAGCACAGGCTCCGGACGCGCAGGCTCAGCAGCCATGGCTCACGGGCCCAGCCGCTCCGCGGCACGTGGGATCTTCCCGGACCGGGGCACGAACCCTTGTCCCCTGCATCGGCAGGCGGACTCTCAACCACCGCACCCCCAGGGAAGCGCTCCATTTGAATTTTTTTAACTTGTGTTTAGAATCACCATGCAGTGTGACTGTTGCTCCAAACCCACAACATTTTATTTTCAAATGTGTGTATAAAATGCCACATAACACTAGAAAATAACTGATTATTACATTTTCGTAAGAGCTCAGTTGAGGGCCAACCCTCCTGAGGCAAAATCAATATGCAAAGCACAAACTTGGTTCACACATTTTATTTATACAGTCTTTGTTAACCTCATTCTCGTTTATGCATCTAGCTGTCTGGATACTACAGAGGTAGAATATCTTTGGATGTTATACTGGAAAAAAGCAAAAATGTTGGAGAAAGGCCAACCGTGGTTAAATCCTGCCTCTTTCACCTGTTTAACTATGTGATCTTGGGCAAGTTGCTTGAATTCTTTTAACTTTTTTCCTAATCTGTAAAATGGGATCAACAAAACCTACGTTATGAAATTGTTGTGAGAATTAAGTAAGAGTAGATATTAAGTTCCTATGTGAGATATACTCAACAAGGTAGTTTTTTCTTTTATATAGTTAACTCCACTCATTAAAAATAGTGATACACATAGAATTATACATTAAGCAGAGAATCTCAGAATGGAAGTAAGCCTTTAATATTTTCTAATCAACTTCCATCTCAGTTTTCTCTGTAACATTATTGGAAATTTGTGTGCAGACATCAGGGGGTCCCTGGATAGCATATTGTCAATGGTATTTTCATCTGGAAGACTCAAACTGGTTTAAACAAAAAGAAATAGCACATTATGAAAAGTTCGTTGGTCAGGCAGTTTGGTTAATTTAACAGCTAAGGACCCAGACTTTTCCCCATCTCCGCTTTGGCTTCCTTGGCCTGTGGATTTTATTCTGACCCATGATCTCAAGATACTTCAGCTGTGCTCAGCATCACAGGCAAACAGTGACTACAGCTGGAAGAAAAAGACCTTTTCTCAATGTCTGTTAACTTACTAATTTAAGAATGAGGAATTCATTCCTGGAAACCCCCCTCCTCTAGATTCCCTCTCATTTTGACTGGCTGAAATATCCATTTCCAAATCAATTACTTGCAAAACAAACAAACAAAAAATCAAATGAGTTTACTGTGACTATTGAGAATAATCATGTGGAGAGAAAGACTGATGATGAGTCAAACTTATTATTTTGCTGCTTTTCAAAGCAGCTCCCTGTCAAAGAGTTTGCTAGTTGTCACCAGCTTGTCCTCCTTTGTTCCAGTTAAGACAAGCAAAAGGTCCTTTAGAAAGGCAAGGTCAGCTTTGAATGATTGTTGTAAAGGTTCTGTAATGAAGCAGCACACAGGTGTCATGGTGCGCAGCCCAGACGTCCTAATGAAGGGTGGTTCGCGTCGGTGCTGAACTTGTGATTTACTCTTAATTTCTTAAGTTTCATCAGTGAGCTCCCTCAACTTTAATTCAGAGAAAAATTCAGAAAGTTGCTAGAGTGAATTTTGGGTCTTATCTTTCCATTGAACCTTAACACATTATCTTCAAAATTAGCTTTGGATCTTCTAATCATTTTTTGTGATGCATAGGGGAAAGGGTAGTAAGTGAGAATTTAGGTATTAAAGAGGCAGCTTTATTTTTCGGGTAGACAGTGGTGGGCAGCAGGGTGTGCTTACTGTTCCTTTTCTACTGGGGTGTGGTACAGCCCAATCCTGTTCTGTTTCCTGGCAAAGGCAGCCCTTAACCGAAAAAAGAGAGCATCACTTACACTTTCTTTTTAAAATTGAAGTTTAGTTGATTTACAGTGGTGTTAATTACTGCTGTACAGCAAGATGACTCATTTATATATATATAAATAATAATATATTTTTCATATTTTTTTCCATTGTTGTTTATCACAGGGTATTGACTATAGTTCCCTGTGCTATACAGCAGGACCTTGTTGTTTATCCGTTTTACATATACCAGTTTGCATCTGCTAATCCCAAACTCCCAGTCCATCCCTCCCCCACCCCTTCCCCCTTGGCAACCGCCAATCTATTCTCTATGTCTGTGAGTCTGTTTCTGTCTCATAGGTAGTTTCATTTGTCATATTTTAGATTCCACATATAAGTGATATCATATGGTATTTCCCTTTATTTTTCTGACTTCACTTAGTATGATCTCTAGGTCCATCCATGTTGCTGCAAATGGCATTGTTTCATTCTTTTTTATGACTGAGTAATATTCCATTGTATATATGTACCACATCTTCTTTATCCATTCATGTGTTGATGGACATTTCGGTTGTTCCTGTGTCTTGGCTGTTGTGGCTGCTACGAACATAGGGTGCATGTATCTTTTTGAATTAGAGTTTTGTGTGGATATACGCCCAGGAGTGGGATTGCAGGAACATATGGTAGTTCTATTTTTAGTTTTCTGAGGAACCTCCTTACTGTTTTCCACAGTGGCTGCACCAACTTACATTCCCACCAACAGTGCAGGGAGGCTTCCCTTTTCTCCACACCCTCTCCAGCATTTGTTATTTGTAGACTTTTTAATGATGGCCATTCTGACTGGCAGTGTGGCATCGCTTACACTTGAATGGAAGAATTACTGCACTCTGATGTGAGTCTCTACTCCGGGCTGTGAAATAGATGGAGGAATGAAGAGGGGGATTCTGCTGTTTGCTGTTTTTAAACAGAAGAAAAAAAAAAAAAACAGGAAGAAAATATTACTTGAAGGAGAATTATATGTGGACTGTTTTCCCTTTGAATTTATTTTAAAATGGTAGTGATAATACTGGTTATTATAATATCAGGAAATAGAAGGCTTCCATTCATAATTGCATAAATTCCTGAAAGAAGGGCCCACTTAAAATATTCACCTATATTTATATATTGTTTCCAAATACTAGTGTCCTGATTGTCTTTAAAGCAAAAGGTACCCCAAGCACTGTACCTCCTTCATCAGAATGGCCCGTTGACGGCAGATCTGCGTATTTTGCTGAATTAGTCAGTGGAGTGCGTGCTGGTGGGGTTTTCATCCCCCAGTTTTCTTGCTTTACAACAATATGAAGTGACCCAGATTCCTGGTTAAATCAAGTGCCTGAACTTTCTCTCCAAGTTTTTTCTACCCACATTGTTGATTGAGTGAAGGAAAGACCTAACGAGGAGATAAGAGAGGTTAGGCAGTGCTTATTAGACAAATACATGGCAGTAGCATTTATTTAACAAATGCTTCCCCGACAATATAAAGTTTGCACACAAAGTGAGACCATGGATATCTTCACTAATTACATGCCACTATTAAAAAAAACCCGCATAATTTAAAATGATGTGAAATAAGACGTTCTGTGTTAAGTGCCTGCATTCATGCTGGGTGTCAAGAATTGCGAAGGGGTTGAAATGTCACCCTTCCTACAGTAAACAAGTAGCCTACCACTGTTTCCTAGGCGTGGGATGAATACACAAGACTGCTGGGGGAGAGACGCAGGATGTTATTACTCAGGGCACAGCCTGAGCATCACCTATCCTTGGGTTCCCCCTGACCTCCGATTCCATGCGGTGGTGATGGTGATACTTGGCAGACTCAGGGGGACGCTGTGCTGTCCGTCTGTGCCACCCTGAAGAGAACCAAGCTTAGGAAATTCCCAGCGTTATAAGGGGCCACTCACCAACCCACCGATCCTTTGCCCTGAAGGGAGGCTACATTTTTACCCTGGTCATCAGGAGACACATGTCCTCCATCCCAGAGGGAAATACTCTATTTTTCAAGGCTGTTTGCTCTACAGACATTCTTCAAAAGATAGTCTGGAATAAAAGCTGTCACAGAGTGTGTGAAAATGGACAGACCCATGGAGAATTGTCGCCTAACACTGTATTACACGTCTGTATGTGGTATGTATGGTGTGTGTGTGATATATATGTATACCATTAAGTCTCTCAATAATTCTGTAAAGACAGCTCATAATTCTTGTTTTAGATGTAAAGAGGCACTATCAGCTAAGCACCTTGCCTGATGTCACAGGGATTGTAAGGGACAAATTTGGATATTCAATCCTTTGTTCTGCTCAGCAGCCCATAATCTTTCTGATCAACCAATACACCAACTGCCGTGAAAAACACAGACGTACACATGTCTTCTGTGACACCGAGTTCTAGAAAGAAGTCCCTTTGGCTTTTTATATTACTTCTAGTAGAATTAAAGAAATACCCATGGTGCTGCTGTCCTCATAATTGGACTTATTATAAATTGTATCCTGTGCAGTACCATTCAAACAGGTATGTAAAATGGTGGTCAATGAAGCAGTATGTTTTTTTTCCCCGTTCAATCAAACCAGTTGCTCAATGTAATTATTATCTTGGAAGATATAGTTAAAGAGATGTTGAATTAAATTGAGCTTTTGAAAATTGCTCACCTCATGATTCCTTCTGATTACATTGTGGCATAATTCCACCAAATTTCAATATGTAATTTAGGGATAATGTATAATTGGTACTGGAATCATTGCAACTTCTCCACATTTAAATGAGAGGCCACTTTTATTAGTAATAACTATAATAACTCTGCTAAATAGGTTCTGTGACTTAAGTCACTCATTAGGAAATTATTTCTCAGCAGGAACATATTACCTTTATATATTTAATACAGATTTTAAGTAGGAAATTTATTAGCAATGCAAGTGTTTGCAGGGAGATAGTTTTTACAAATACTATATTTGGGTGCTAATCAATTATCTCCTGTGGTGTTAAACTCAAGAGTTTATTTTTCATTAAGTTTTATTTTTTAAAAAACTTTATATTCACTTGAGACATTTAAAAAATAAGCAATGATGTTTAGACCCCTGCTATCAAAATGCCAGAGAGGTGACAAGACGCCCTCCAATTTCATCACACAGTGTTTGGTTGATACCTTTTATTGGGGAAAAACATTTTTGTATTAAAAAAAATTACAGGGACTTCCCTGGTGGTCCAGTGGTTCAGACTCCCCACTGCAGGGGGTGTGAGTTTGATCCCTGGTTGGGGAACTAAGATCCCACATGCCACATGGTGTGGCCAAGAAAAATTTTTAAAATTTTAACAAAAATTACTACAAATATGTAGCTAGACACTGGAATCCATCATATACTAAGCTAAATGATGAGTACTCTAAAAGGAGTCTCTCCAGTGAAATAAATTTGGAGAAAAGCTGGTTAAGTTTTTACAGGAATTATACTCCATATTAAACAGTGGCGCTGAGAGGTCCTGCTCAGAAATTTGTTTTCTCATCATCTTTGAAATGTGTTTCATCACAGAGCCCTTTCACTTTGTAAGCCTCTCGATATTTGAGGAAGTCCTGAACGCTCTTTAATGATCTTTTTATCCCACTAGAATGACAGGGATCATAACCTTAGTTGTTTTGGGGTTCTCACGTTATTGGATAAAACTTTCTTCAGTCAAAAAAATTCAGTGAGTTTCTATCCGTTCCCAGGCCTGATGTGGACTTGAAGAGGGATGTGAAAAGATCATTATAGCAGGTGGAAGAGGTGACCTAGGACCCTGAGAGATTCAGAAAGTGCTAGATTGATGCCAGGGAATGAACGATGGGGATTTATTGGTCATTGCCTCTAAGCTGTGTCTTGATTTCCTTATCTTTAAAATAAGAATAATGCCTTCTTGGTGTGTTTACTATAGATATTTGTAAAAGCATCTACTTTGGAATATTCGATAAATGGCAGCTATTATAATTACTCATTATTTCAGCTCTTAAAAAGTGACTCTGGAAGTTACATAACATGGAAACATGGAGTAATTTTTTTCCCCTAAAGGTTACCTTCTTCTTAGGATTTCGTAATACTTGTATGAAGCAGTGCACATAACTCATCTAGCACCGTATCTAGCATGCAGTACGATACACGTGTACTTGACTTTCCTTGGAAATTAGCACTGAATTGTGTTACATTTTGCTAAGTAAATTCAGCAGTATTTTTGAGCTACCATGGGGCAGACACTTCTCTAGTCGCTACAGATACATCAGTAAATAGAAAGCAACAAAGTCCCTACTTTCATACAGCTTATGTTTTCAATTGTAAGCTAGTTCTTACACTTGTAGTAAAAGCAAAGAAAATTACAGAAAATTAGAAAAGCATCTTGACAATAGCATGTGAGAAAGGCTTAAATTCAGTTGCCCTAGGAATAAGCAAGACTTCCTGTGAAAAGCAGCCTGATTAATTTCTTGACAGAGACAGTGTGCTTTGGTGTGGCAGATTATCCGCAAGAATGCTCTCACGGCTCTGAGCTGCTGACTTTAAGATGGAATGTTTTTATATTTGTAAATGACTAGCTACTTATTTTTCCACCTAACTTTGCAGACATATTTTTAGTTGATCTTTAAATCTCTTCTTAGATGATAGACTATGTAAGGCTCATTCCGCTTTGCAGATTTGAACCGCTCAGCTTAGAGAGGGGCTCCCTGAGTTCCCCGAGACAAGCAGCTCTGTAGAGCAGAGGGAGAACAGAAACCAGATCTGACTCCTGATGGAAGGGAAAGCGATAATCTTGCCCTTTACAGACAGTTACAGCAGAGGATGACTGAGGCTGACTTTCAGCATGCATACGGTCTAAACATTCTTCAGAAATCATTTTTCCCTGAAAAGAGATAATTACATGTAAAGTGAAACCTTGAGGATGAGAAGCAGGTTAAGGTTGTATCGCCTTTGGTTTTATGTTACTAATTATTCTAAATATAATTTGCAGCTTTACATGTTTTGAGTGAACTCTAACAATTTGTTAATTTTTTCCTATACCATGAAGGAGGGCTACTAGATACATCACAAATATGGGTGAGCCCTGGGTTTGGAATGGCATTCACACAGGAAAGGAATTACTCAGCTACAATGCTGGTTAGGAAAATCAACTTGGTACCGTTTCTCATTTGTATAATGTGACCCCTCTTTGTGAAGTATAGTGGTTACAGCGCCTGTGGGTGGACTCAGGACTGGACTCAAGTCCTGCCTCTACTAATGGACATTATTTCACATCCTTAAGCCTCATTATTCTCGGTGTATAGTAGACATACAGTGATGTCTACTTCATGGCATAATTTTAAGGTTTAAATGAGATAGTGTATTTACCTGATAATTAGTGGTCACTCAGTCAAATATTAACTGTTAATATACCGCTTTGAGGTTAATTGTTCAACTTATGTTCAACAAAATTACCAATCTGTTAGACATCCCATTCTAAGTTACTCTGCTCAGAAATTTACCTTGAAGGCGTTTAGTGCTTATGGAAATCTCAAATACGGATAATTTTAAGAAACTGAAAAAGAATTGTGTAAGACAGATAAAGAGGTGACACGCAGCCAGGAAAGGATAAGTCCATTGTGAACATGACTTCTTATATTTGTCTCATATTTATAAGTTTGATTTTATACTCATATGAGTAAGTTCTCGAAGTTTGTTTTTCATAGGTCCTCTTAAGAAGAATTTATGCCATCAATGAGAATGACAGTTAAGCAGAACATTCCATTTCCGATTTGTATTAACATAACAGTCTTAATTTAATTCCTAAGGAGGTAGAAGTAGGAAGAAAAGAGAATCTGTAGAATGCTCCATGACTGTTTTTAGGCCTGAGCATGAAGGAAAGATACGTGTTATCCTGAGGATGCTACAGTGGCAAAGTATGGGATCCTAGTTGACAGCTTTGGTGAGGAAATTACCCTGATGGCTCCTTGTCAAAAGATAAGGCATTGACCCAGCAATCCCACTACTGGGCATATACCCTGAGAAAACCATAATTCAAAAAGAGTCATGCACCACAATGTTCACTGCAGCACTATTTACAGTAGCCATGACATGGAAACAACCTAAGTGTCCATTGACAGATGAATGGATAAAGAAGATGTGGCACATATATACAATGGAATATTACTCAGCCACAAAAAGAAACGAAGTTGAGTTATTTGTAGTGAGGTGGATGGACCTAGAGTCTGTCATACAGGGTGAAGTAAGTTAGAAAGAGGAAACCAAATACTGTATGCTAACACATATACGTGGAATCTAAAAAAAAAAAGGTTCTGACGAACCTAGGGGCAGGACAGGAATAAAGACGCAGATGTAGAGAATGGACTTGAGGACACGGGGAGGGGGAAGGGTAAGCTGGGACGAAGTGAGAGAGTGGCGTTGACATATATACACCATCTAATGTAAAATAGATAGCTAGTGGGAAGCAGCTGCATAGCAAGGGAGATCAGCTCGGTGCTTTGTGACCACCTAGAGAGGTGGGATAGGGAGGGTGGGAGGGAGGGAGATGCAAGAGGGAAGAGATATGGGGACATATGTATATGTATAACTGATTTACTTTGTTATAAAGTAGAAACTAACACACCATTGTAAAGCAATTATACTCCAATAAAAACGTTAAAAAAAAAAAGTTCAGGTGGGACCCTCCTCCTTGACAAACTAGCAAACTGAAATTCAAAGAAATCCAGTGACTTGCCCAAGTTACATAGTTATTAAATGAGAGGGTTGATTCTCTAATGAAATGTCCAGTCGCATAGACTTTCTCCTTTAACATCCTCTTTATCAGGTCATGCCTGCACCGTCATCACAAGTGATGATTTTACCACCGGGTAGATACTTCACAGAGTTAACAGATGAATGACATAAACAGCAAAAGCTGTGGTTTCAAGGGAAGGTTGGGTAGAATAGCTAGACTGGAGAGCTGTGGAAAGACATCAGGGAATGAACTGCTAGAATTGGGTCTTGATAAAATCTTGGAAGGCATAAGAAACACAATGCAACATGGCTGGTACATGAATGCAGGCTGAAAATAAAGTATCAGCTAAAATCGTAAAATATTTTAACATGTAATTAAAAAAAAATAATAAATGCTACAGTATATTATATAATGATTAGTTTCCACATATCCAGAAACATCTAATTCTCTATTTTGTTCTTAGCTTTGTAAGTTTGAGAAGGAATCAGCCTTTATTCTAATATGTAAGTTGCCCCATCACTCAGTATAAATTGCATGCCTTCAACAATTATGGAAGATATTAGGCACAGCAAGACAGGGAGAAAATTAAGTCAGTTCTGCAAAAGGAAATATTGCCTTTTCAGTAGCTTTTTACTAATGTCACTTTGAAAAATCTTGAATATCTGTTTTCCTGTTCAATTATTAAAAACAATATGCTCGTGAGACTTCATCCATTAGTTTCGAATTTTGTTTCATGCTGTTTTGTATAGTGAGACGCTACTCTAATTATCCTGGGCAAAAACTTAGCCCTTCAGTATTTTTCTTTTGACTTGTTACATGCTGCCAATGATTTATAAATATTCAAGTATAATTACTGAAATCTTTTCTTTTTGTATGTTTAAGAATAATTGAAAAGGGTGAAGCAATATCTGGAAAATCTGTGATTTAAACATAAAAGCTTTGTGTCCCAATTAAAATTTCTGCATATACCTAAAACTACAGGCATACAAACCTCTGGAAAAGGAGATGCAGTTTTTAAACAAAGACTAAAATACTTGGCAACATGCATAATGCCATTTTGGAAATATTAAAATGGATCTAATAAAATAAAATTTAGTGAAATTTTGGTCCAATTAAATTTTACTTAGTGATAATATTATTACTATGCAAGCAATGTTACTTAAAATTTATTTTTTAGCGTAACACTTCTAAGAAAACATAAAAGTCAAAGCCTTTTTTATCTCTAAAGTAAAATTAGCATCTCAGAAAAAAATTGTGATACTTTCATTACATACTATATTTTTGCCACCAGGTATCAGCTACCACAATGTCAGATGTAACATCTCAGGAAGATAAATTCAATGTTAAAGAGAATCATTTCTAAGTATATTTAGATTATAAATCCTTTTGAGACCCTGATGGGAGCTACAGCACCTCTTTCCAAAAAAATGCACATAATGCACTGTGCGTTTTAGGTTTACAGGTGAAATAAATTTTGCCAAAGGAAATTTGCCTTGTGATTTAGCTGATTTGAGTCAATATATATTTTTAGTTTACTGGGTCTGGAAAATATGGAAGAGAAGGTTTACAGCTTTTCTTGGCTAGTGTGGCAGGACAGATAACAGCCTCTGAGGTCATTGAAAAGAATTAAAAGAAGGGAATATTTAGAGATATAGGGAGGGTTTAAGAAACTAATAAAGGATGGTGGAGTTTCTTTATTTTCTTAAAGAAAAAGTCCTGTAATTTGTCTTGGTATCTATTTGGTAAGAGAAGATATTGCATCCATTAAGTAGGACCTGGATGCCATCTAAATGAACAATCAGATTAAGAGAGAGCTCTTCCAAATTAAACTGCTAGTTAATATTTTTAAAACCATGAATAAAACTGAGCAAGAAAAAACTGAGTAAATCTCCTCAAATTAGAAAAACGTACAAAAAAGAAAGACAATTAAGAAAACATTAAAGGACCAATCCAAGAGATATACTATCAAAGGCTCAAGACAGTGGGAAATACTGTCAGAATGCCAGGAGAAAGTAATATACACTCTATAATTGCATACCAGGCAAAGTAGACACCAAGTATGGGGGTGGCATAAGATTATTTTTATTACGCGAAGCTTAAATGTTTCTTCCACGTAGTATACCCTTTTTTAAGGAAGTTGCTGGAGAATGTGAGCCATCAAATGAAGAAAACAGCAAAGACTTGGAGTTAAAAAGAAAAAAAAAAAAAAAAAGGAATGACCATGGGTAAAGGTGAAGGTTTTGTCCAAAATAACAGCTCTTCAGAGGCTAGAAGGAAGCAGGAAGTTTAGACTAGAGCAGAGTTCCACAGATTTGATTGTGTGGAAAAACCATATTGAGGGGAGTGCTACAGAACTATGGCAGGATAGGCAAGGACTTAGCCAGAAGTACAAAGAACAGATTCTAAAAATGAGGCGTATTGACTCTAGAAAAAGTGAAAAAAAATTCTATAAGAAAGGAAATGTAGTCATTGTACCTGACTCAGCTATGATCAATAATTACATAGTTATAAAAAATGAAAACACTAAAAACTGATTTAACCAAAAATTGAGATGTAACTATATTGGAGGCTGGGGGAACCATGAACTTGAGTAATAAGTTAATATACTTAACTTATCATTCAGTATCTGTTTACTAGTGCTCTTTGGATGTGTCTGAGTTTTGAATTTATTGTTTTGACATTAATTCTCTGATACCAACTGGGCTTCTGTAATTCCTAAAGTTAGCATAGACCACATAAGTTAAAAGCAAATTCTTCCACAAGACTGCCCCCACTTCAGACACCAATGGCAAGTCTCAAATCCCACCCACATTTCTGACTGACAGGCTATAAATTCTGGAGTCCCATGACCCCCTCAGTTTCCCTCTTAGGTTCAATAATTTGCTAAATGACTAACATAACTCACTAAAAGCCCTGCACTTTCGATTATAGTTCTACTATAAAGGATAGAACTCAAGAACAGCCAAATGGAAGAGATGCTTAGGGTAAGGTCTGGGGAGTAGAAGGGAAACACAAAACTTTTATGCTCTCTCCTCGTGGAATTAAGATGAATAACCGTCCAAGCACATTAGTGTGTTGACCAACTACGAAGCCTTTGAGTCTTGGTGTCCAGGTATTTTACTGGTGTTTTCACTATGTAGCTGTGATTGATTAATTCATTGGCTGCATGATCAGATTTGATCTCTGACCTCCCTGAGCCCTCCTCCAATCTCTCCCTGGAGATCTGGCTGGCCCAAAGTTCCAATCCTCTGATCACTGGTGGTTGTTGGTCTTTCTGCTGAGCAGCCCCTACTCTGAGCTATCTAGGGACCCACCAAGGATCACTTCATTAACATAGCAAAGACACTTCTGTCACTCAGGAAATTCCAAGGGTTTATGAAGCTCTGTGCTAGGAACCTGGGATGATATATTCTTCATTATATCACAAAAGTTAACCAGTTAAGCTCAGTAGATTCGGTTTCTAGAAATGCAAAACAGATGATAGAATTCAGGGCTGTACAAACAGTAAAACCACACCCACAGGTCCACCTCCTAGAGTGCATATTACTTTCTTCTGACACATATCTACAGTTTGAGGAGGAATGTTTTAAAAAGGCAATCCTGGATTCTGTCCCCCTTTGTAATGGAAAAAACAGTTAATTACCCTGAGAAAAAGTTGAAGCTGTTTGTCACTCTTTAGGATGAAGGGAGGAAGAAAAGCCTCAGGAAATCTCTGTCTCCTGGGTACCAGTCAGCCAGCTCTTCTAATCTGGGTAGGTCCTCAGCCTCCCTTGTCTTGATAGGGATTTGATATGGCTGTCCACTCCTGTCCTCCTCTGAGCATCTCAGATTTGTGGGGACAAACTTGTGGTCCCTTAAGGACTATACAAATCATTTATCATTCTGATTCCAGGAACAAAGTGTTCATGTTTTCTTCTAAATGATATTTTACACAACACTTCATCTAGAAGATTATAACACAGAGGTTAAGAGCTTGACCTTTGGAAGCACACAGACCTATCTTCAAACCACAGTTCCACTACCTATTTTCTGTGGGACCAGGAATATTCAAATGATGATAAAGTAGAAAAAATATTATTTATAAGGTGACCAACTTGATATCATGCTGTTTACTTTTTGTCATGCAGGCAGACCTCAGAGATATTGCAGGTCTGGTTCCAGACCACTGCAGTAAAGCAAGTATCACGATAAAGTGAGTCATCATTTTTTTTTGGTTTTCCAGTGCATATAAAAGTTACATTTACACTAGACTAGTCTATTAAGTATGCAATAACATATCTAAAAAATGTACATACCTTAAATAAAAAAATTATTGCTAAAGAATGCTAACTATCATCTGAGGCTTTAGCGGGTTCTAATCTTTTTGCTGATGGAGGGTCTGGCCTCAGTGTTGATGGCTGCTGACTGATCAGGGTGGTGGCTGCTCAAGGTTGGGGTGACTGTGACAGTTTCTTAAAATAAGACCACGGTGGAGTTAGCTGCATCAGTTGACTTTGTCTTTCACAAACAATTTCTCTGAGTGTGCAATGCTGTTTTGGTACCATTTTACCCACAGTAGAACTTCTTTCAAAATCGGAGTCAAACCTCTCAAATTCTGCTGCTGTTTTATCAGCTAAGTTTATATAATATTATTTAAAAAAAATTTTTTTTTTTTTGCGGTATGCGGGCCTCTCACTGTTGTGGCCTCTCCCGCTGCGGAGCACAGGCTCCGGACGCGCAGGCTCAGCGGCCATGGCTCACGGGCCCAGCCGCTCTGCGGCATGTGGGATCTTCCCGGACCGGGGCACGAACCCGCGTCCCCTGCATCGGCAGGCGGACTCTCAACCACTGCGCCACCAGGGAAGCCCTTTATAATATTCTAAATCCGTTGTTGTCATTTCAACAGTCTTCAAAGCATCTACACCAGGAGTGGATCCCACCTCAAGAAACCCCGTTTTGCTCATCCATAAGAAGCAACCCCTCATCTGTTAAGCTTTTATCATGAAATTGCTGCAGTTCAGTCACATCTTCAGGCTCCGCTTCTAATTCTCTTGCTATTTCTACCAAATCTGCAGTTACTTCCTCCACTGAAGTCTTGAACCCCTCGGTCATCCGCGGGTTGGAATCAACTTCTTGCAGACCCCTGTTGATGTTGGTATTTTGGCCTTTTCCCATGAATCACAAATGTTCTTGATGGCATCTAGAATGGTGAATTCTTTCTGGAAGGTTTTCAATTTACTCTGCCCAGATCCATAAGAGTAATCACAATCTATGCAGCTGTAGCCTTACAAAATATATTTCTTAAATAATGAGACTTGAAAGTTGAAATTACTCCTTGAAACGTGGGCTGCAGAACGGACATTGTGTCAGCAGGCATGAAAACAACATAAATCTCATTGTACCTCTCCATCAGAGCTCTTGGGTGACCAGGTGCATTGTCACGGAGCAGTAATATTTTGAAAGTAATCTTTTTTCCTGAGCAGTAGGTGTCAACAGTGGGCTTAAAATATTCAGTTAACCATGTTGTAAATAAATGTGCTGTTATCTAGGCTTCGTTGTTCCACTTAGAGAGCACAGGCAGAGCAGATATAGGGTAATTCTTAAGGACCCTGGGCTTTTCAGGTGGTCAATGAGCAGTGGCTTCAACTTAAAGTCACCAGCTACCCTAACCCCTGATGAGAGAGTCAACCTGTCCTTTGAAGCTTTCAAGCCAGGCGTTGAATTCTCTTGAGCTATGAGATTCTTAGATGGCAATTTTTCCCAATGTAAGGCTGTTTCATCTACATTGAGAATCTGTTGTTTAGTGTAGTGACTTTCATTAATTATCTCACTGAGATCTTCTGGATAACTTGCTGCAGCTTCTCCATCAGCACTTGCTGCTTCGCCTTACACTTTGGTGTTATGTAGCAGTTTCTTTCCTTAACTCATGAACCAACCTCTGCTAGCCTCACACTTTTCTTCTGCAGCTTCCCCACCTCTCTCAGGTCATAGAATTGAGAGTTAGGGCTTTGCTCTGGATTAGGCTTTGCTTTAAGGGAATGTTGTGGCTGGTTTGGTCTTCTCTTCAGACCGATAAAACTTTCTCCATGTCAGCAATAAACCTGTTTTGCTTTCTTATGATTTGTGTTTTTACTGGAATGGTACTTTTAATTTCCTTCAAGAACTTTTGCTTTGTTTTCACAACGGGGCTAACTGTTCGGTCCAAGAGGCCTAGCTTCCAGCCTATCTGTTTTCGACATGCCTTCTTCACAAAGCTTAAGCATTTCTAGCTTTTGTTTTAAAGTGAGAGATGTGCGACTCTTCCTTTCCCTTGAACACTCAGGGATAAGTGTAGGGTTATTAACTGGCCAAACTTCAATGCTGTTGTGTTTCAGGGAATAGGGAGGCCCAAGGAGAGGGAGAGAGATGGGGGATGACGGGTTCGTGGAGCAGTCAGAACACACACATTTGTCCAGAACGATTGCAATAGTAACATCAAAGGTCACTGATCACAGGTCACCATGACAAAAATAACAGGAATGAAAAAGGTTTGAAATATTGTAAGAATTACCAAAATGTGACACAAAGACATGAAGTTAAGCAAACGCTGTTGGAAAAATGGTGCCGATAGACTTGCGTGATGCAGGGTGGCCATAAACTTCCAATTTGTTAAAAAAAAAAAAAAAAAACAACCCACAATACTACAAAGCACGACAAAGCAAAGCGCACTAGAACAAGGTAAGCCTGTATATATGTTCACATTTGTTGAACAGTTTCTCTGTTCCTGTACTAGGGATAGAGGAAAGACAAAGATAAATCAAGAGGACAGTGAAAATCAGTAGATCCATGTACACACAGGCACGGACACAGGAAAGGTCAAAGTTAGCAGCCACGTTCTCAGATGCCTGTTAGAATAAGAACATCTTCAGAATCAAAATATCCTCAGGGCCAAAATGCTGAAGCAGCCCACCTGCTTCAGGAGTCCTAAATATATGTGTCATTACACAGATCAATAAGGCTGTGTGTACATGAAAAGCAGAGCACGAGTAGCAAGTTGGCTTGAGAGGATGTGTGAGTCTATATCTTTGAGTGCCTAACATGACACTCTGCATACTTGGAAATCACGAGTTGATACACCCGGAGATACAGTTCACCTTGGGAAGCCAAAGTTAAACATTTCAGGCTTGCCCCAAAGAGTCCTACGGAGAATACAGGAAATACCTTTGCCAAGAAAATTCTGCCTGTGATAGCAGATTGCGGGACTGTCAGGAAAACAGGTTTCCCCTGATTGCTTACAAATGAGAAGACCAAGCAAATTACAGGACAGCTTGAAATGACTTCTAATACATATTTTAAGAGAACCATTTAGCTGTGAATGAAACAAAACAATCAGCTTTTGCTATATAGTTCGATACCTGGTGCAGAGCTTTTAAAATCTAGTCACTTTTCAGCTGTGCAGCATCTGAAGGAGAAGCAATTTGGCTATTAGCTTGCCAAGTTTGGGTTCATTTCAGTCTGACTGAAGGATTTTCTGCTTTCAACACATTAAAAATTGTTATGGATGTTTGGATCTCAGATATACAAAGGTCATTGTTCCTTTTAAGCTTCAAAATGTCTTTACTGTAAACCCTTGAAAATGTGTTGGTTTTCAATATTTTATATGTGTACTCTAAGAGGGAAGCTTTGAACAGTCTCTAAAGTTTGAGATCAATTACAGAATGAATGGAATATTGGGAGTGGGGATACGTTTGACTCTTGAATGCTTTATTGAGCCCATCTTCTGCTTATTTGAGTATGAAAATGTTTATAATAAAAGGAATGATACACGAAAAAAGAGCAACAATGAAAGAATCAATGATGCCTTTCCTCTTGGGTTCTAGATTGAGAGCTCAATTTGACTATTAAAGGTTCAAGTGGCAATCTCACGCACAATTCACTCGAACCTAAGTTCCATCGCAGAGAGATTTTGACCTCTTCTCCTGTAATATAACAAGCTGTAGGAGAGGTAAATATGGTTAGCTGTCATAAGATCGATTGCAGAAGTTTTGCAAACAGCTATGAGGCATTTGACAATTTCCCCTATGATGATACCTGCAACTTTCCTTCTGTTGCGTATATTGTTTGGATCCGTCAGAAATTCCTACAGTTGGAAAGAGTCAAGGTGCTATCCATCTAATCTCACCATCCACACCCATAAAACCTGTCAGAGTCCCAAGCCTGAAACACATTTTAGGGGAGACAGAGATCGTCTTCACAGTAACTCATCTTTATTTATTTAGTTTTTGGTGAGCCTCAAGAGATATTTTGCAAACATGTTTCTGCATTTACAATTTTTTGTGTGTCCTTTAAAACAAAACAAAAAGAAGAAAAAAAAAGACATCACAGAAGCTTTACAGTTCTGTGGTGCTGCAATAGAAAGTTATTTTTTGTGGGAAGCGTGTGATTCAGTTATGTAACAAAATTGAGTATGGATTATAGGGGAAAAACGAAGCTCTAGTCTTTCAGTCCTGCCTCCGGCATGAATTCATGACGTGACCTCAGGACATCCCTCCTTGGTTTCAGCTTTTCAACTCCATAAAGTGAAAGGGTTGGATGCAATAATTTCTAAAGTCTATTTTAGTCAACTTAATTAAACAGTTCTAGTTATGCTGCTGTTTCTAGGCAAAGCAGTCATGAGCTTGGTAGCCATCAGTTCAATTGATGTGTATTTAATGTATCCTTTAGGAAAATGGGAGAGGAAAGCTAAACTGAGCACTTGAGTGGCAGGGCCATTTCCTTGCAACCTGCAGTGATGTGGCCGTAGCTCCTGGGGGCCACTATTCACTGTTTTCCTCCTGGTCCCAGTTCCAGGATAAATCTGTGAAGGACGGGGATATTCCTCACAATCTCCTTCCCAAGCCTCAGTTAATTACAGCTGATTAAAAGAGCCAATAGATTCCAAGTGGTAGGCATTTTTTCAAATACATTTACCCTAGGCCTCTTATATTGTAGTACCACGTCTTTGTCTCTCAGGATGATAGAAAATAGAAAAGGGAAAAGAATAACTTCAAGCTTACTATCTCAGGTGTGATGGGAATTGCTGACACGTTGGTTGTGCTGGAAAACTAGAGCAGAAGAACACATGGCAGCAGCAGGGAACTTCTCCAACTATCTTGACAACTTGGTACTTTGACAGTTTCTGCGAGAGTCCCAGCTGTGACCAAGTAAGTGGGATGGTGTCACTTTGACACTGCAGCTGCCCTGTTGGCAAATAGAGTTCTGTGGGATCCTTAGGAGGACAAAATATGTAACATTTCAAAGAGGGACCACTTTATTACTATAGCAATCCCTACAAGTCTTTAGTGACTTGACTGATGAAAACAAAGTCTTAATTCATTGTTTGAAAGGGCTGGGCTCCCCAGGTGGCTATGAACTCCTCCTCAGTTTGACCAGAAGCAAGGAGACTAAAACCGAAAGACAGATGTTGGGCCAATTAGGTATGTCAGACTACTTCCTTCACTTTATGCCTTATGTGAGTTCATAGTTTTCCAAATCCATTCAAAGTTAATGGACAAAGAAGGTGATTGACACTCAACTATTGAAAGGCATTAGATCATAGCTGAGCGGTTACTTTAGGCCAGTTTGGAGAGCATAATAATCTATAATTATTTGCAGCCTATAAATATTGAGGCAGGAGAGGAGACATTTAATAGGGCATTTAAAAAGAGTACAATAATGAGAAGTGAAGTAATGCCTGGAGCCAGCGATAACTACGTGACATTAAAAGCTCCTAAGAAAGGGGATATTCTCATAAAGAAGGCTGCCGTAATCCCGCTCTTGCCAAGTTTGCCACTGAATTGGGGAAATGGAACAAATAAAGGACTAATACAAGAAAAGCAGATTTGTGGGTGGCGTCATAAACAGCATATTCATAATTTGCCTATAGACTTTACAATCGGTGTCTACTCTGGACAAATATTTGACTCCCCTGCTCTTTAAGAGACACTCTGTCTCCTAGGACCATAACAGCAGGTAGCCTCCTCTCCCAGGCTGTCCCCATGATTGCTACGTGTAGAGCACTGATTCTCTGAAAGGGAGCTGCAGACGCTGCCTGGTGAGCAGTAATTAGGGTCTTCTTGGCAACCTTCATAGGTGAGCAGTTCTGCACATCGTTCCCTGTAAGGACTCAGATCAAAATCAACAAGGATCTACTGTAGAGCACAGGGAACTCTGGTCGATATTAGGTAACCACCTAAATGGGAGAAGAATTTGTAAAAGGATAGATACGTGTATATGTATAACTGAATCACTGTTGTACACCTTGAAACTAACAACGTTGTTAATCAACTATGCTCCAATATAAAATAAAAAGTGAAAGAAAATCTAGAGTTTTCTGCTCTCCCTTCAGTTTACTGGATATGTTGATAAAGCTAAGCTTAGTGTTAATCATAGGATTCCCCTATTGAGAGAAAGAAATATTAGGGCAGTACATATCAGTCTTACGCTAGGGATGGGCCGTTTTTATTGTTTGCAAGCTTCCCACCTTACACACTCTGTGGTGATGGCTGTTGAGGGACAGAGTCCCACTTCTTCCCTCTATTCTTCTTCCCCTCTCTTAATTCTGAATTTAATATTCTGAAGTAGAGTTTATATTAGAAGATACCAAGTTGCAGGAGTGAAATTCTCAAGAGGTGTGGAAAGAACTCCGGCTAAAATTATTGGATTTCTCATGTTATTATGGGGGAAACAATCATACCATCTTACTTTTACGTTAGACTTCTGTGTCAAAATTTATATAAACTAAAATTCATCATGCAATTTTTAGACAAATGGCTAAGTTAATGATGACCCAATTTAAAGCCTAGTTCTGAAGTGACATAGATGAGATTATCCCAAGTTCCCCATTTGTTCTGCTAAAAATGGAAAAACTAAATGCAGTTCATAATCCCAGGGACGGATATTTCAGTGTCTCTGTCCCGACAGCTATGGGCTTGACAATTACCTGCTCATTTTGAGTAGAGGTTGGCTGATGGCCGGATGAGATGAAGTTCACTGAAGGAAGTTGATAACGGCAGCTCATGCATTTGAAGTTGTCTAAGAATAAGCTGGCATGTTAAAGGAGTTATAAAGAGATACCTTCTTTTTGGATTTAAAGAGTCATGAAAGAAAAATATGCACAAATTGTTTTAGGGCAAATAGTAATAGAAGAGTGAACATTATGAACATTGATAAAAAAGCTAAGTATAATAATAGCAATAGGTAAAGGATACGAACTTAGGAAAACACAAGAGGCTTTTAGGATTCATCAAAACGTAACACAACTTTGGAATTCGCTGCAATAGAGAAGTTCTGTACAAAACCAAGGTTCAGTTATTCCCAGGGAAATTGATTACAAGTATTCTAGAATTCAAGTGGAACTTTTAGCATCTGTTTTACATAATTAAATCTGTTACCTGAAGAGTACCAGTCAATTTTGAAAAGCCGTCCTAAGGTTTTACTGGCATACGAGAGTAGAAAGTTGAATGAGAATTGCTCAAGAATGTGCACCCTTGGAGAAAGCTGCTGTGGGCTTGAGTTTGGAGTGTAAAGTGGTTTAGTAAGTCTCATCGAAGGGAGAGAATGTGTACTTAAATGATCCTTCTGGGAAAGAGAAGAAAGAGAACAACATTTCATTTATGAGACTCCTTGCTATGACCTTGGAGTTCCAGAGGAAGAAAGTGTGCCTCTCAGTGAGGATATTTGCCCCTTTCTTGGAATTGGTTGATCAGGACCAAAAAATATACAACTTCTGTCATATCAGTTCATGCCTTTTTTTTTTTTTTTTTGCATGTTAGACATTTATAAGACATCTAAGCTTTAGAAAGAGTATTTTCTTTTTCTTAGGCCTTGTATTAGCTTGTTTGGGCTGTTATACAAAAGTAGGGGCATACCTTGCTTTACTGTGCTTCGCAGATACTGCACTTTTTACAAATCGAAGGTTTGTGGCAACGCTGTGTCAAGCGAGTCTCTTGGCACCATTTTCCCAACATGTGCTTACTTTGTGTCTCTGTCACATTTTGGTAATTTTTGCAATATTTCCAACTTTTTCATTATTATTAAACAGGATTTGTTCTGGTGATCTGTGATCAGTAGTCTTCGATGTTACTACCATGACTCACTGAAGACTCAGATGATTGCTGGCATTTTTTAGCAATAAAGTATTTTTTAATTAAGGTATGTTCATTGTTTCTTTAGACATGATATTGCACACTTAATAGACTGCAGTCTAGTGTAAATATGACTTTTATATGCACTGGGACACCAAAAAACTGGTGACTCGCTTTGTTGTGATATTCGCTTCACTGTAGTGGTCTGGAACCAGGCGCACAGTATCTCCGAGGTGCACCTGAGCCACAGACAGCGTGGCTTAAACAGAAATTTGTTTTCTCACAGTTCTGGAGGCTAGAAGTCCAAGATCAACGCTTTGGCAGGTGAGGTTTTCCCGGAGGCTGCTGTCTGCCTGGCTTACAGACGAATGTCTTTTTGCTGTGTCCTCACGTGGCCTTTGTGAGTGTGTGTGCCTGGTGTCTCTTGTGTGTCCTAATCTCCTCTGCTTAAAAAGACACCACTCAGATTGGGTTAGAGCCAACTGTAATGACCTTTTGTAAAAAACTTAATTACCTCTTAAAGGCTCTGTCTCCAAGTTGACAGTCACGTTCTGTGGTACTAGGGGTTCAACATACGAATTTTGGGGACATAGTTCATTCTATAACAGGCGCTTTGCCTAGTAACAGGGAAAAAGAAACATGACTTTAGGTGCAGGTCAGTGGAGATCTCTGATACGTGTCATATTCAGAAATATAGTTGTTAAGAACTTCCGTCAACCTATTAGGAAAAAATTAGCTGTTTCATTTTTCTTTCCCACATTAGACTGATTATGCCTCTCCTAAATTTCCTTGAGGGGATAAAAAGATTTTCCCTTAGGGAATATTTGAATAGTAAACTGTCCCAGACCTAGAGAAACCTAGAAACTTTAATGATTCTCATAGCGGTGTTAATGTAGCATTATAATCAGTTAGAAAAGGCACATGAGATAATCATTTTGTTTATTTGAGAAATACAAATAGGAGGCTAAGAGCTAAGGAGAGAAGAGTGACAGAGGGAAATAAGAGCCAGGCATTCAGGTGCTTATCCTAGGGAGGGGGATGGAGGCCGCCCCACGTGCAGGCTTGGGGTAACAGACCTGGAAAAAGACCATCTTGGGGCACAGGACAATGCATGTTCTCACCAATGTGGTGAATATCTACAAAGGCAGAGTACGGGGTAGGTATTATTTATGGTGACAGGAATTAGCACGCGGATCTATGGTTCCTGTCTGTCCTATTCCCACGTCAATAAAACACTCCCCAAGGAAGTAGTTGGGGGAATTGGACACTGTGAGTGTATAGGCCTACTCCCCATGGAGGTGTGGGCAAACACTCAGGCTGCACCCAGAGTGCTTGTGTGTCATCAGGTGAGTTGTAACCTGGGAAGGGGGTGGGGTGAGGGAGAAAAGTGGAGAAAGGAAACTTAGCGCGACATCGAGCTGTGGTGTGTGATTAAGGAAGAAAGCTCCTCAGCGATGCGGCCAGGGTGTCTCCACAGGCATTGGAATTTAGTGTGGAACTAGAGGAAATAAGAGTGTGGTAGCGTGTTGTACCACTTAGTACAGTATCTGGGGCAAAAATCAGTGACTGTTAGTCTTTGTTCTTGGGAAGATTCCATGTTGGCTGTTGTTATCTGAGGAAGGAGAGGACCTTAGAATTAAGCCTGTGTGTGTGTGTGTGTGTGTGTGTGTGTGAGAGAGAGAGAGAGAGAGAGAGAGAGAGAGAGAGGGAGAGAGAGAGACTTCCATCTCTCACCATCTTCCCAATAATACTTTTGCAAATAGAGTTCAGAGTCCGATGACTTTGAAACACTCCAACAGTCAACTCGTTACTCTTGGTGGGAAGTCTGTTTCTGAAACAGAATCTAGTTCCTGGCATTTCACTTTGGCATCATAAAACTGAGGGAGGTTTGTTATGAGCCAAGCTTCAGTGCTGGCTAGAGGGATTCCTCGAATTTATTATCTCGGTAATAAATAGGTTCCCCGATGACTTACCTTTCTTGCTAATCCCAAATTGGAAACGGAAAAGCAGTCATGAAATGCAGGCAGATTCGGTGACATCGGTTTTGGGGGTGTTTGGATGATTCTAAAAGCATGGGGAGTGGTAGCTCCATTATTTCTTTTGCTCTGGGGGAAATGTCCCCACGTGTTTAACCCTTTGATTAAACATTTCTACTTGGGGGTGAACTTTAGAGAGGATAAGAGGAAGTTACGGGTTGCTCAATTCCACTAGCTAAAGTAATTCCTAAAGCTAGCAGCTCCAGAATCCACCCCCTTCATTCTGTACTAGGTGAATGGTAGCTGGAATGCTTTGCGCTGGAATATTCCCAGAATATTGACTTCATTTTTCCTACCAGTGACTTTGATAAGGAAAATTATCCCAGGTGACTTCAAAATAGTCAGGACCTGCCAAAGCGGAGAGCGAAGGTAGTTCTGAGCACAAGTGGAGAGCTATTACCCTATTTCAAAAGGTAAAGAGAAGGGGTAGAGAGAAGAGGCTGGGATGGGGTGAGACACACAGTGGGGACATCTCTGGAGGAGGATGTACTTGTGGCTTAAACAGTTCGAGGGGCACCGGGAATGTCTGTGTGACTGTCACTCCCTAAGGCACAACTCCATGAAATGATCCATTTGAATGGTATTCCTGGATGTGTCCATTAGACTGGCCTGGGAATCTGAGGCCCTGAGGAGAAAGGGATTTTTTTTTCCCACAACGAAATGTGTACATTGCTGGAGAAATGCATATATGTCCCATCAGTGTATATTAGATGTATAGAGATTCATCCCACGGAGTCTGCACAGCCGGGTCTGTAGCATTCAGCTATTTCTCTTCCTGTTGTCAGTTATTAAAAAACAAAACAAAACATCATATTGGAAAAGTAACGTCCAGGGGATTCCTTTCTGGAAATTATCAAATGTTTCAGTAAGAGGGAGTGGTCTCTGGTAGTGAAACATGGCGGGACCCTTCTCCTCTCGAGGACCACAACTATCCTTATGTTCTGTTGCTTTGCTCCTGAAACACAGACAGAGAGCAATAAAAATTTATTGAAAGAGATCTCTGTGTTAAAGGTTCACTCAATCAATAAGCAAATATTTATTGTCTATATGAAACTCAGTAGGGTAACTTGTTTTTCAAGGTGCTTCTGAAATACAGACTTTTTATTTGATGGCTACACCAGAAGGAACCTGGTTAAAGCAACAAGTATTGACCATGAAGAGGTATAGTAGTAGAGAGATGGGTGTGTCTCAGATATCCCAGCAGAAGCAAGCAGGTCTTCCATAGAACTGTGCTGAAAAAAGTCATAAGCATAAACCATGTTCGGTGTCTAGTGGGGCTAAGATCTCCATTCTCATTTTCTCTCTCTCTCTTTCTCACACACGCACACACCCCCCAAGATTGTACGTAGGAGGGAAAGTTAGATGCGAGTGTTGGATGCTTGTGTTGTCTGGAAATCAAGAAAGGAGTTGAAATCCCACTTACAAGCCTGGGATGGATTGAGCCCAGGTAGGATAGTGAGGTGCTCCAGCAACCTGCTTCTGCAACCACTGCAAGACTTAGTTGGCTTAAAACAACCACGTCGTTTTATCTTACGACCGTGTCGGGAGTTCAGGCAGGCTCAGTTGGCTCTTCTTTTATTCTGTGTGCATCAATTCATGGAGATCACTCATGAGTATTCCCCTGGCATATGGGCTAGACTGGAGGGCCCAGTGTGGCTTGAGTCACATGGCTGACACCTTGGTAGGGAGGCTAGAAAGCAGGGCTCATTTGGGGTGGTTTTCCCGAGCGTCTTCTTGTGGACTGTCCAGCATAATGGTCTCATGGGGGTCTAACTGCTTACATGGTGGCTGAGGGCTTTCAGAGGCAGTGTTCCTACAAAGCTCAGAGGAAACAGAGAGACTGTTGATTATAGCTTAGCCTCAGAAATCTCATTTTCTCACTGCCACTGCACTTTATTGGTCAAGCTAGTCACTAAGGTCAAGCTAGATTAAAGGACAGGAGATTGAGAATCTACTTCTCTAGGAAAGAGACGCCAAATCATTTACTGTTGTCTTTAATCTGCCACATCAGGCTGTCCATAAACAAAAGGAATTTCAGTGGGAGTAGGAGGTTGAAGCCCAAGATGTCTTTAAAAATATTCACCACTCTTTCCCCAGCATTTATTTTCAGAAATCTTATTTCCATAGCTCATGGGAGAGGGTTTTGATCAATCTGACCATTTTATCTACATTCTTTTTCTTAAAATGTATTATCAAAAAATTTGGTTCACGCTTCAGTATTTCTAAGATACATAGATCTCAGGGTTGAATAAGGCTTCAGTTACTGGCTTTGATTACTGTCTCAATTAGAGCTAACTGCAGGTATCAGCTTTAAGTAAAGCAAAAGAAAGGCAGCACCTGTGATTTTCACCCGTTTTTGTCTGTGCTCATTAAATGGTGTTGCACAAGGGCATGACCCCAAAACCACCACCACTGGGGACAGGTCTTCCTGTCCCCAGGAAATAGACTTCAGCCATAGATCTTCAGATAGCTTGGGGATGGAGGCTGTGATCTGGAGTTGAAGAGGCAGACTTCTGCAAAGCTTAGTTGTGATACATTTGAGACTCAGTAGGGGTGCTAAAGTCCCCTGCAGTCACTAAAAGGTTAGTCAAATTTTTGAAAGCGGATGGCGGAACTGATGATACAACTATGTGGAAGTTTATATGGTGAGTAATGAGACAAAGTTGTTAATGAAGACTAAAATAGAAAACACTGATGTTTAACTACAGGGTAATTGGTGACTTGGAATGAGGCAGGAAAAAGCCAGGGCAAGACAAATGCAGACAGAAAACTGTTCATATAGGCTATTGCAGCCACCTCAAATTCTCTTTGGAATGAGATGAGGTATAAGTCGATTGATGAGTAAAAAGTTATGTATAACTCAGAAAGACACAGACCCCGAGAAATGCAGACAAAGACGAACAAAGACATATTCATTAGGGAGACACAAATGGACAGATACTCCTCTCCCCTCATACATACATCCCTAGAAACCATAGGCATGAATGCAGAAGGACTTAATTTAGGCAGTTTTTGGAATGAAATGGGCTATCAATGTATGAATTAATAACTAAAAGTATTCCATGAAGAGAGACATTCCAAGGCTGATGGGGACTGAGAAACTTAGATAAAAATACATTGACACACACCTCACAGACAGACATACCCTCGCCGCTCTTTCTTGTAATGAGATCCCTACCCTGGAGTCCTTTAGGATTTTGCCATTAAAGTCATTTAAAGCTATGCTTCTTTTTAGCATCATGTGACTCTTGGCATTTGCCAAATAAACTGTATTAAACTCATCAGAGTGAATTTTGGCCCAGGAATGGGAGAGTCCTTATTTCTGGCTTACTTTCAGTAATAAGATAATGTTTATTACCGTTAGCTCACAATTACTGGAGTAGCTTAATACACCTTAAAATGACAAGAGTAGTTATTAAGGTCCTGTTAATAAACTATTAATGATTAATCATTAATAAGCTATTAATGATTCTGTAAGCAATAAGGCATTCACATGGTGTAATTGCTTACATATATTTTTCAGAGCACAGCAAATATTAGTGTGTGATTTGAGAAATCATTCAATAATTATAAATTTTACCTTCTTGAAATTATACATTACTACGGACTGATTTTAAACATCACCATTTTTTCTTTAAAAGTAAATACTAGGGCTTCCCTGGTGGCGCAGTGGTTGAGAGTCCGCCTGCCGATGCAGGGGATGCGGGTTCGTGCCCCGGTCCGGGAGGATCCCACGTGCCGCGGAGCGGCTGGGCCCGTGAGCCACGGCCGCTGAGCCTGCGCTCCGAAATGGGAGAGGCCACAGCAGTGAGAGGCCCGCGTACCGCAAAAAAAAAAAAAAAAAAAGTAAATTTTAAACTGCAATATTGTTTTTCTAGTCGAAAATTTAAAAATCTTAACATTCTTTGTAACCTAAAAAAAATGCTAATACATATTTTGCTTCGTTACTGAAGTTCATGACAATCTCAGACATGAGAATTGATCGATCCCTAGCATGCAGGCGATATGCTGATGTAGATCACATATCGTGATCAGTGAGAAAAATGATCTTACTTACTGTGGGTAGAAAAGATTGCATATCTTCTCAGAGGAGGAAAACTGTTTTTTAATGCTTTTAAAACAAAAATAAAATTTCTCAACTTAAAATTCTCAGATCACTGAAAAAAAAAAAAAAGATGGACTTTTAAGGTAAATGCCAAAAATGTCAAACGAGATCAATGCAGGTTTTGTTAAAGCAGCATAAGTCATTGAAACTATGTATTTTTAAAGCTCTATTTTCTTAACTTGTTACTAGATGACACATTGTCAAATAATGAAATACCAAGTGATGGTAAGACATGAACTATCGTGTTATCTGTGTTAAAAACTTAACTGAATTGTAGAGGACTGCCAAAGACCTAAAGTTTATGATTTATTTTGAGCTAAAATGGAAGGATTTTAGCTCATTTTAGATCCCTGTGGTGGGCAGTCTCCAGGATGGCCCCCAATGGATTCTTGCTCCTTGGTATTTGTGCACTTGTGTGTTCCCTCACACAGTAGGTAGAAATGTCTTGCATAACTAACAGGATATTGCAGATGATATGGAGTATGGCTTCCAAACCTCTTTCATAAAATAGAACAAAATGGGATCTATAAACTCTTAGAACACAAGCGCTAGGGTAAGCAGGCTGCCAAGTCATGAGGATACTAGAATAGCCCAATGAAAAATCCCTGTGACAAGGAACTGAAACCTTCCGGCAGCCCCCCTGTGAGGGAGCCATCTTGGAGGCAGGTCCTCCAGCCCTGGTCAGGCCTGCAGATGGCTCTAGACCAGATGAGCATCTTGACTGCAACCCCATGAAATGCAGTGAATCAGAAGGGAAGAAGCTGTGCTGTTCCTGAATTCATGATGCAAGGAAGCTGTATGACATGTATGAGATTATAAGTGTGTGTGGCCTTTTAAAAAATAAGGTTGCTAAGTTTCTAATTTCTTATGCTGCACTTGATAATGAATATAGAACACATTGATGTTACAGGACTTAATCTAACACTAAATGGCTGGATGGTATTGTGAAAAATCACTTGATTAATTCTGTCTCAGATTTATTATATATGAAATGAAAAAGTATAATTAGATGATATCTAGGATCCCTTTTAGATACAATAAGTGTGAATCTTTCTAAGTCTTTCAGACTGAATGTTGAGTTAATCAAGTCCGATGATCTGGCTTGAATATTGCAAGAAAATTTTGTTTAATCCTAACAAGCTATTTTCATTTGATGTTTAAAATTACTCAAAAGATAATAGAATATTTTATTTTATTTTTTTCAGTCTATAAAAAGATTTTTTCCTTACGAACATCTTTATTTCAAGTGTTCTTCTTTTAATGATTCCTTCCTCCCTCCTTCCCTCCTTCCCTCCTTCCCTCCCTCCCTCCCTCCCTCCCTCCCTCCCTCTCTCCCTCTCTCCCTCTCTCCCTCTCTCCCTCTCTCCCTCTCTCCCTCTCTCCCTCTCTCGCTCTCTCCCTTCCTTCCTTCCTTCCTCCCTCCCTTCCTTCCTTCCTCCCTTCCTTCCTCCCTTTCTTCCTTCCTGCCTCCCTCCCTCCCTCCCTTCCTCTTTCTCCTTCCGTTGGGTCTTCATTGCTGTGCGCAGACTTTCTCTAGTTGTGGTGAGCAGGGCTACTCTTCGTTGCAATGCATGGGCTTCTCACTGCGGTGGCTTCTCTTGTTGCGGAGCATGGGCTCTAGGTACACGGGCTTCAATAGTTGTGGTGCACAGGCTTAGTTGCTCCGTGGCCTGTGGGATCTTCCCAGACCAAGGATCAGACCTGTGTGCCCTGCAATGGCAGGTGTATTCTTAACCACTGTGCCACCAGGGAAGTCCACAAGTGTTCTTAAACACTTCTGTACATGCATTACAGAAAGGCTGTCACAACCATTCATGGATACAGTACTGATTGTTCTCAACATGACAAGCAAGTACCACTCTTAGAAGCATCTTTTTTATGTGTTCTTAAATGCTTCTCTGCATGCTTTCTTTTTACAGCTTTTTTATTATACATCTTTATTGGAGTATAATTGCTTTAGTGTTGTATTAGTTTCTGCTGTATAACAAAGTGAATCAGGCATATGTATACATATACATATACATATACATACATATATGTATACATATATCCCCATATCCCCTCCCTCTTGCGTCTCCCTCCCACCCTCCCTATCCCACCCGTCTAGGTGGTCACAAAGCACCGAGCTGATCTCCCTGTGCTATGCGGCTGCTTCCCACTAGCTATCTATTTTACATTTGGTAGTGTATATATGTCCATGCCACTCTCTCACTTCGTCCCAGCTTATCCTTCCGCCTCCCTGTGTCCTCAAGTCCATTCTCTACATCTGTATCTTTATTCCTGTCCTGGCCCTAGCTTCATGAGAACCATTTTTTTTTTAGATTCCATATATATGTGTTAGCATACAGTATTTGTTTTTCTCTTTCTTACTTCATTCTGTATGACAGACTCTAGGTCCATCCACCTCACTACAAATAACCCAGTTTCATTTCTTTTTATGGCTGAGTAATATTCCATTGTATATATGTGCCACATCTTCTTTATCCATTCATCTGTTGATGGACACTTAGGTTCCTTCCATGTCCTGGCTATTGTAAATAGAGCTGCAATGAACATTGTGGTACATGACTCTTTTTGAATTATGTTTTTCTTAGGGTATATGCCCAGTAGTGGAATTGCTGGGTCATATGGTAGTTCCGTTTTTAGCTTTTTAAGCAACCTCCATACTGTTCTCCATAGTGGCTGTATCAATTTACATTACCACCAACAGTGCAAGAGGGTTCCCTTTTCTCCACACCCTCTCCAGCATTTATTGTTTATAGATTTTTTGATGATGGCTATTCTGACAGGTGTGAGATGATACCTCACTGTAGTTTTGATTTGCATTTCTCTAATGATTAGTGATGTTGAGCATCCTTTCGTGTGTTTCTTGGCAATTTGTATATCTGCTTTGGAGAAATGTCTATTTAGGTCTTCTGCCCATTTTGGGATTGGGTTGTTTGTTTTTCTAATATTGAGCTGCATGACCTGCTTGTATATTTTGGAGATTAATCCTTTGTTAGTTGCTTTGTTTGCAAATATTTTCTCCCATTCTGAGGGTTGTCTTTTGGTCTTGTTTATGGTTTCCTATGCTGTGCAAAAGCTTTTAAGTTTCATTAGGTCCCATTTGTTTATTTTTGTTTTTATTTCCATTTCTCTAGGAGGTGGGTCAAAAAGGATCTTGCTGTAATTTATGTCAGAGTGTTCTTCCTATGTTTTCCTCTAAGAGTTTTATAGTGTCCAGTCTTACATTTAGGTCTTAAACTCAAAATGTTTTAATTTTTGTGTGTGGTGTTAGGAAGTGTTCTAATTTCATTCCTTTACATGTAGTTGTCCAGTTTTCCCAGAACCATTTATTGAAGAGGCTGTCTTTTCTCCATTTTGTATTCTTGCCTCCTTTATCAAAAATAAGGTGACCATAGGTGTGTGGGTTTATCTCTGGGCTTTCTATCCTGTTCCATTGCTCTACATTTCTGTTTTTGTTCCAGTACCATACTGTCTTGATTACTGTAGCTTTGTAATACAGTCTGAAGTCAGGGAGCCTGATTCCTCCAGCTCCCTTTTTCTTTCTCAAGATTGCTTTGGCTATTTGGAGTCTTTTGTGTTTCCATACAAATTGTGCAATTTTTTTTCCACTTCTCTGAAAAATGCCATTGATAGTTTGATAGGGATTGCATTGAATCTGTAAATTGCTTTGGGTAGTAGAGTCATTTTCACCATGTTGATTCTTCCAATCCAAGAACATGGTATATCTCTCCATCAGTTTGTATCATCTTTATATTCTTTCATCAGTGTCTTATAATTTTCTGCATACAGGTCTTTTGTCTCCTTGGGTAGGTTTATTCCTAGGTATTTTATTCTTTTTGTTGCAATGGTAAATGGGAGTGTTTCCTTAATTTCTCTTTCAGATATTTCTGAAAAGTGTATAGGAATGCAAGAGATTTCTGTGCATTAATTTTGTATCCTGCTACTTTACCAAATTCATTGATTAGCTCTAGTAGTTTTCTGGTAGCATCTTTAGGATTCTCTATGTATACTACCAGGTCATCTACAGACAGTGACAGCTTTACTTTTCTGTTTTGGATAACTTTTATTTCTTTTTCTTCTCTGATTGCTGTGGTTAGGACTTCCAAAACTATGTTTGAGTAAAAGTGGTGAGAGTGGACAACCTTGTCTTGTTCCTGATATTAGAGGGAATGCTTTCAGCTTCTCACTGTGAGAATGATGTTAGCTGTGGGTTTGTCATATAGTGACTTTATTATGTCGAGTTATGTTCCCTCTGTGCCCACTTTCTGGAGAGTTTTATAATAAATGGATATTGAATTTTGTAGAAAGCTTTTTCTGCATCTATTGAGAGTATCATATGTTTTTTATCCTTCAGTTTGTTAATATGGTTTATCACATTGATTGATTTGCTTATATTGAAGAATCCTTGCATTCCTGGGATAAACCCCACTTGATCGTGGTGTATGATCCTTTTAATGTGTTGTTGGATTCTTTTTGCTGGTTCTTTGTTGAGGATTTTTGCATCTATGTTCATCAGTGATCATTGGTCTGTAGCTTTCTTTTTTTGTGACATCTTTGTCTGGTGTTGGTATCAGGGTGATGGTGGCCTCGTAGAATGAGTTTGGGAGTGTTTCTCCCTCTGCTATATTTTGGAAGAGTTTGAGAAGGGTAGGTGTTAGCTCTTCTCTAAATGTTTGATAGAATTTGCCTGTGAAGCCGTTTGTTCCTGGGCTTTTGTTTGTTGGAAGATTTTTAATCACAGTTTCAATTTCAGTGCTTGTGATTGTTCTGTTTATATTTTCTATTTCTTCATGGTTCAGTCTTGGAAGATTGTTCTTTTCTAAGAATTTGTCCATTCCTTCCAGGTTGTCCATTTTATTGGCATATAGTTCCTTTTAATAATCTCTCATGATCTTTTGTATTTCTGCAGTGTCAGTTGTTACTTCTCCTTTTTCATTTCTAATTCTGTTGACTTGAGTCTTGTCCCTTTTTTGCTTGATGAGTCTGGCTAGTGGTTTATCAATTTTTGTTTATCTTCTCAAAGAACCAGCTTTTATTTGTATTGATCTTTGCTATTTTTTCTTTCATTTCTTTTTCATTTGTTTCTGATCTGGTCTTTATGATTTCTTTCCTTCTGCTAACTTTTGGGGTTTTTTGGTTCATCTTTCTCTAATTCCTTTAGGTGTAATGTTAGGTTGTTATCTGAAATTTTTCTTGTTTCTTGAGGTAGTATTGTATTGCTATAAACGTCCCTCTTAGAACTGCTTTTTGCTGCATCCAGTATGTTTGGGTTTTCATGTTTTCATAGTCATTTGTTTCTAGGTATGTTTTGATTTCTTCTTTGATTTCTTCAGTGATCTCTTGGTTATTTACTAGCATATTGTTTAGCCTCCATGTGTTTGTATTTTTTACAGTTTTTTTCCTGTAATTGATATCTAGTCTCATAGCATTGTGGTCGGAAAAGATACTTATTATGATTTCAGTTTTCTTAAATTTACCAGTGCTTGATTTGTGACCCAAGATATGACCTATCCTTGAGAATGTTCCATGAGCACTTGAGAAGAAAGTGTATTCTGTTGTTATTGGTTAGAATGTACTACAAATATCAATTAAGTCCATCTTGTTGAATGTGTCATTTAAAGCTTGTGTTTCCTTATTTATTTTCATTTTCGATGATCTCTCCATTGGTGAAAGTGGGGTGTTAAAGTCCTGTACTATTATTGTGTTACTGTTGATTTCCCCTTTTATGGCTGTAAGTGTTTGCCTTCTGTTTTGAGGTGCTCCTATATTGGTTGCAGAAATATTTACAATTGCTATATCTTCTTCTTGGGTTGATCCCTTGATCATTATGTAGTGTCCTTCTTTGTCTCTTGTAATAGTCTTTAGGAGAATTGTCTGATAGGAGAATTGCTAGACCAGCTTTCTTTTGACTTCCATTTGCATGGAATATCTTTTTCCATCCCCTCACTTTCAGTCTGTATGTGTCCCTGGGTCTGAAGTGGGTCTCTTGTAGACAGCATAAATATAGGTTTTTGTATCCATTCAGCCAAGTCTATGTCTTTTGGTTCGAGCATTTAATCCATTTACATTTAAGGTCTTTTTCGATATGTATGTTGCTATTACCATTTTCTTAATTGTTTTGGGTTTGTTATAGTAGGTCTTTTCCTTCTCTTGTGTTTCCTACCTAGAGAAGTTCCTTTAGCATTTGTTGTAAATCTGGTTTGGTGGTGCTGAATTCTCTTAGCCTTTGCTTGTAAAGGTTTTAATTTCTCTGTCGAATCTGAACGAGATCCTTGCTGGGTAGAGGAATCTTAGTTGTAGGTTTTTCCGTTTCATCTCTTTAAATATGTCCTGCCACTCTCTTTTGGCTTGCAAAATTTCTGCTGAAAGATCAGCTGTTAACCTTATTGGGCTTCCCTTGTTTGTTATCTGTTGCTTTTCCTTTGCTGCTTTTAACATTTTTTCTTTGTTCTTAAGTTTTGATAGTTTGATTAATATGTGTCTTGCTGTGTGTCTCCTTGCATTTATACTGTATGGGACTCTCCATGCTTCCTGGACCTGATTGACTATTTCCTTTCCCATGTTAGGGAAATTTTCAACTATAATCTCTTCAGATATTTACTCAGCCCCTTTCTTTTTCTCTTCTGCTTCGGGGACCCCTATAATTTGAATGTTGGTATATTTAATGTTGTCTCAGAGGTCTCTGAGACTGTCCTCAGTTCTTTTCATTTTTTTTTTCTTTATTATGCTCTGTGGTAGGTAGTTCCACTATTTTATCTTCCAGGTCACTTATCCGTTTTTTGCCTCAGTTTTCTGCTATTGTTTCCTTGTAGAGAATTTTTAATTTCATTTATTGTGTTGTTCATCATTGTTTGTTTGCTCTTTAGTTCTTCTAGGTCCTTGTTAAACGTTTCTTGTATTTTCTCCATTCTGTTTTGAAGCTTTTGGATCATCTTTACTATCATTACTCTGAATTCTTTTTCAGGTAGACTGCCTATTTCCTCTTCATTTGTTTGGTCTGGTGGGTTTTTACCTTGCTCCTTCATCTGCTGCGAATTTCTCTGTCTTCTCATTTTGCATAACTTTCTGTGTTTGGTTACTCGTTTTCACAGGCTGAAGGTTCTTATTTCCCGTTGTTTTTGGTGTCTGCCCCCAGTGGGTAAGGTTGGTTCAGTGGCTTGTGTAGGATTCCTGGTGGAGGGGATTGGTGCCTATCTTTCTGGTGGGCAGGACCACGTCCGGTGGTGTGTTTTGGTGTGTCTGTGAACTTAGTATGATTTTAGGCAGCTTCTCTGCTAGTGGCTGAGGTTGTGTTCATGTCTTGCTAGTTGTTCGGCATGGGGCATTCAACACTGGAGCTTGCTGGCCATTGGGTGGAGCTGGGTCTTAGTGTTGATACAGAGATCTCTGGGAGAGCTCTCGCCGATTGATATTACATGGCGCTGGGAGGTCTCTGGTGATCCAGTTTCCTGAACTTGGCTTTCCCACCTCAGAGGGCCAGGCCTGACACCAGGCCAGAGCACCAATACTCTGTCAGCCACACAGCTTAGAAGAAAAGGGAGAAAAAAAGAAAAGAAAGAGAAAAAGATAGTTAAAAAGAAAGGAATACAAAATAAAATAATTAAAATAAAAAAGTAAAAAAAAAAATTATTAAAATAAAAATAGAGGTAACAAAAAAAAGAGAGCGAGCAAACCAGTAAATAAATCCACCAATGATAAGAAATGCTAAAAGCTATACTAAGATAAACAAAAATCAGAAACAATGCAGTCTCAGACAACAAACCCCATGTCTACATTTGCTCCCAAGGTCCACCGCTTCAATTTTGGGTTGATTCGTTGTCTATTCAGGTATTCCACGGGTGCAGGGTACCTCAAGTTGCTTGTGGGGATTTAATCCGCTGCTCCCAAGGCTGCTGGGAGAGATTTCCCTTTCTCTTCTTTGTTTGCACAGCTCCTGGGGCTCAGCTTTGGTTTTGGCCCCACCTCTACGTGTAGGTTGCCCTCAGGCTTCCCTTCCTCCCCAGACAGGATGGGGTTAAAGCAGTGGCTGATTAGGGGGCTCTGGCTCACTCATCCTTGGGGGGAAGGAGGGGTACGGTGGTTATAATTGGAGTGCGGGGCGAGCCTGTGGCGGCAGAGGCCAGCATGACGTTGCAACAGCCTGAGGCACGCTGTGTGTTCTCCTGGAGGACTTGTCCCTGGATCATGGGACCCTGGCAGTGGTGGGCTGCACAGGCTTTCGGGAGGGGAGGTGTGGATAGTGACCTGTGTTTGCACACAGGCTTCTTGGTGGCTGAAGCAGCAGGCTTAGTGTCTCATGCCCGTCTCTGGGGTCTGCGCTGATAGCCACGGCTTGCACCCATCTCTGGAGCTCCTTTAGGCGGTGCTCTGAATCCCCTCTCCTCGCGCACCAGGAAACAAAGAGGGAAGAAAAAGTCTCTTGCCTCTTCGGCAGCTCCAGACGTTTTCCCGGACTCCCTCCCAGCCAGCCGTGGCGCACTAGCCCCCTTCAGGCTGTGTTCACGCAGCCAACCCCAGTCCTCTCCCTGGTATCTGACCTCCAAAGCCCCAGCCTCAGCTCCCAGTCCCCGCCTGTCCCAGTGGGTGAGCAGACAAGCCTCTCGGGCTGGTGAATGCTGGTCGACACCGATCCTCTGTGCAGGAATCTCTCCACTTTGCCCTCTGCACCCCTGTTGCTGCGCTCTCCTCCGTGGCTCCGAAGCTTCCCCCCTCCGCCCACCCACCGTCTCTGCCCACAAAGGGGCTTCCTAGTGTGTGGAATCTTTTCCTCCTTCACAGCTCCCTCACAGAGGTGCAGGTCCTGTCCCTATTCTTTTGTCTCTTTTTTTTTCTTTCTTTTGCCCTACCCAGGTACGTGGGGAGTTTCTTGCCTTTTGGGAGGTCTGAGGTCTTCTGCTAGCATTCAGTAGGTGTTCTGTAGGAGTCATTCCACATATAGATGTATTTCTGATGTATTTGTGGGGAGGAAGGTGATCTCCATGTCTTACTCCTCTGCCATCTTGAAGGTCCCTAGAATATATTAAAAGGTTTAGTTAGCAAGCTAACTCATGCTGGAGTCATTTTATAATTGACAGAACTGTTGCGGAAGACGAATTGTATTATATACCTGGCCTTTTGATAAAAGGTAAGGGTAAGATGAGTAAACAAAAGATACTGATTCTTAACCTTGGATGGACATTTGAACTAAATGGAGAACTTTTTTTTTTTAAGCATACTGATGGTGGGGTTTCACTGTCAATCAATTAAATCAGAATTTCTGGTAAGGGAATGAAGCAATCAGGAAAATTTTTCATTTATTCTGTTGTGTATATAGCCAGAATTGAGAACTACTAAGACACTCATGGGAGGTAGTTAGTTACCAGATTGAAGAGAGATTAGAGGGGGTCTCTTGTGGGTAGAGAGCAAGGATGCTGAGAAGCTCTGCTGGAGACCTCTCGTGGGAGGAGAAGCCCGTGGTCCTGGTCACCCAGCTCATTAACTGGAGGCCGTTCAGCTTCTATATGTGGATAAATCAAGTTGCTAATTAAGAACCTCTCAGCAGGAGTGGAAAAGAAAGCCTGAGGGGTTAGTGTTCACCTGGTGTCTATAATTATAAGTTGAGGATTATAAATTAAACTGAGAAAATGCCAGAAGTTGAGTGTATAAAAGGATGTCACCTGGGTTGGTAGGTGATAAAGCATTGCCTGAGTTTTGGGGTAGATATTGTTAAAATAAAGTATTTGGTTCCCTTTTATGGACTAATTCAGAAAATATTCTTGTTCTTTTAAGTGACTTTATTTTCTAATCACAACAATAAAGGTATAGGTCTGCCTGTCAGATCTGACGGTCCTCACTGTCTCTAAAGACAACAGGGCCATCTGGCCGTAACCCTTCATGTGTAGGGAGAAAATCTTTGTAACTTTCCAAATAGCATTAGAAGTAAGCACTTTGCGTAGTAGAAACAAAGCACAACACCAATTAAAAATTAAGAAGACTAATGAGAAGTTGGAAAAATTCCCCAGCATGAAAAGTAAAGAGCTCATAAATCAAAAGAAAAATAGATCATACCGATAGAAACATGGGCAAATAACGTGAGTTGACAATTGAGAAGAGAAAAATACAAATGGTCAATAAATACAAGAGATGGTCAACCCCATATGTCAATGAAAATTTGTCATCTGTAGAATCAGCAATTAAAAAAAATGTATTAATGATATCTGTCACTTTTGTTCACTTAGGGAGTTAAGTGTTTCAACTGAAGAGCAGTTTAGCATTCTGTATGCCAATTCAATATGTACAAATGTATTTAACTGTGAAATGCTACTCTGGAAATTTATATTTAACGTAAGTGGATAAATATAACTATCTCCAAGGAAACTTCATCATTGTTAAATGGTTGAAATGGTTCAAATGGCATTAAAAGGAGGATTAGTATTATAGCATGTCTATAAGATAGGTGCGAGAGTATAGCATATCTGGAAAATGAAATCATGTTCAGCCATTCAAAATAACGTTATCAGGCTTCCCTGGTGGCACAGTGGTTGGGAGCCCGCCTGCCGATGCAGGGGACACGGGTTCGTGCCCCGGTCCGGGAAGATCCCACATGCCGCGGAGCGGCTGGGCCCGTGAGCCATGGCCCCTGAGCCTGTGTGTTCGGAACCTGTGCTCCACAATGGGAGAGAGGCCACAGCAGTGAGAGGCCCGTGTACCGCAAAAAAAAAAAAAAAAAAAATGTTATCAGTGAGTTTTCTTTGAACCTATTATTAGGAAAATCCAAGTTATATCCAAATCATGGATCGTGAGGACCTGAATATACGAATATACGATAGCCAGGCCATGTGTGACAATAGAATTCTGACCTTCAAGCTCTGTAGCTAAGGGAGCTTCAACCAGCTCGGGAAGGCAAACCAGAACTTCTGCAGCACATAGCTCAGAACAGAGAGGGCTTGGTACGCAACTTCCAGGTTCCTTTTTCTTTACCCCTGCTTCTAACTGAACTATGCAGAGAAAGCCCAGTCTGTTCTCCTCACCAGTCACATAATAGGCCCTGCTTCTAATAGTTAGCCTGCCTGGAGCTTCCCCAGGCCAGTCACCTCAAGTCAGCATGCCTGAAAGTTGCTTTTTCCCGCTCTCAGGCGGTCCACATCCCTGCCTGCCTCTGAGTCTCTGCCAGATGCAAGCGGCGGTGGCTGAATCCCTTGCTAGAGCAGACTCCAAATAAATAACCTATGTGCATTCTTCTTTAAGTAGTCTTTGGCTGTTTCCAGAATAACATACATACTAGTATGTACTTTTTTGGGGTGTTTGTGTGACCCACATCTATTTCTGAGTGTATGCGTGGGGAAATATCTGAAAGCTAGTCACGAAGATATTAAACTTGCTTTTCTCTGGAAGGTAGGATGGAGGCTATTTTTAGTTTATAATATTTTGCATTTGAATTTTTTCAGTGAGTGCACACCATTTATATAAACGGAAATAAAGCTATTGTGGTTTACAAAGCAGTTTATTATAATGTTTAGAATTATTAAAATAAAGAATTCTATATATATAAAGCATAAATATTTATCTATGTATAATATATGGGATGATGCTCAGTTAATTGGACTTACCCAATATGAGGAATTTTTTTAATTTTTATTTTTTTGCGGTACGCGGGCCTCTCACTGTTGTGGCCTCTCCCGTTGCGGAGCACAGGCTCCGGACGCGCAGGCTCAGCCAGACCTTTCTTTTTCTTCTGTCTGTGCTGTTTTTTTTTTTCATGTCACAGTATTGTGAGGATTAAGCAAATACATACATATGCTTATATAGCGTATATATGGTTATATAGCATATGTATATTGTTAGAGATACAGATAGAGGGAAATATCTTTTTTTTTAAAGCTAAGGTCATTATCTTTTTTTTTTTTAAATTTGAGGAACACTCTTTAAAGACTTTGGGATACCAGGATGGACATAGAGTATATGAAATGGTTTAAAAAAATTACCATTATTCAGGCTCTGAGATGATACAATATCTTGTCATTTTTCTCAGTAGATAAAAAGAAAAATGCCTAAAATTTTTTCTAGTAAAATATTTTGAAAGGGTCTCGTCCAGTACTCCTGAAGTGTTAAGATGTATTGTGTTAACCCTGGCAGAGGGATCCCTGAGACTCTTTACAGCCTCTCTTAGCCCAGTTTGTGACTTTTGTCACAATAACTCAAGTATTGCTGTTGACCTGTTTTTGTTTGTTTGTTTTAGGTGACTCACTGCTCAAACATTCCACAGGCCAAATCAGTTCCCTCGATCTATTCCCAGATAGATGCAGTAAACAGCTGTATTATATCAAAATGACAGTATATCTCTCCTGGGCTGTATCTTGCTGATATAGATATTTTTCTGTTTTAGAAGCTAATATAAGCTCTTCTCTGGGAAACCCAAGATTCGTATGTGAATTAAACATGCATTTGGGGTTAGTGTCTTTGAATTATTAGTGGAAGGATAGTTAAAAAAAAATTTAAAACATTTTCCTTTGGAAAGCCATTTCCTGAGTAGTGTGAAAAATTAATTAGGAAAAAATCAGCAACAAATCAAAGTAAAGATAGCAGGAAGATTTTATAACATAACATCTAAAAGTAAATCACAGATGAATTGAAAATTGTTGTAAAAATATTATTTATTTTTATATGAGTCAACAGCCATGGAAAAAGCAAACAACTTCTCAAATGAGAATTTTCTCATCAAAGTAATAACTAACTTATTCCCTCACTAAGAAAAACAGATCTCCTATATCTGAAAATAACGCACTCTAAAGGTACCTATTTTGAGATGAATCAAGATACATTATACTCATTATACTCATATTTAAGACAATTTTTTGTTTAAATATTAGAAATTTATGTAACAGTTTGGCATTGTATATTTCGTTTAATGAAAAATGACATTTAAATGTTTTTTTGAAAACAATGCTGGTGATGAATCTGACAAGTCAGTGTTACAGAAGAAGGGCAAAAATAACAGATTGTTCTGCCCTGGATTCACTTACTCCAGCATAAAAGCACGTTTCCCCTGTGACTCTCCTTTCCTCATTGATGTAGCACCTTAGCGTATAAACCTAAATGTACAAAAAATTATTTTTCCATAACAATTTAATTCCTGTTTAGATCTTCCACTCCACCAGGAGTAATAGTATCTTACTATCAATAAACCTCTCTCCCCTAACATATATGTATACTTTATCCTGAGTTGCATCTAATCTCAGGGCTTTATGTATCAGTAAGGGTTCTCCAGAGAAACAGACCAATAGAACAGTAAGAGGTGTGTGTGTATCTTCTATCTCAGTCTCTAATCTCGAGAGAGATTTATTTTTAGGAACTGGTTTGTGTGTTTGTGGAGGTTCAAGTTCAAAATCTGCAGAGTAGGCTGACAGGCTGGAGACCCAGGGAGCAGTTGCAGTTCAGGTCTGAAGACAGTCTGCTGTGAGAATTCTCTCTTCTGGGAACTGCCATCTTTTTCTATTAAGGCCTTTAACTGATTGCATGAAGCCTACACACGTTATGGAGGGTGATCTGCTTTACTCAGCTTACTAATTTAAATGTTAATTTCATGTCAAAAATACCTTCACAGAAACCTCTAGAATAACTGACCAAATATCTGGGTACTGTGACCTAGCCAAGCTGACACATAAAATGAACCATCACCGTTTATTTAGCATCATTGAGGTGGAGAGGTAAGAAGGGGGGACCATCTCATCTCTGACGCCATCGGTCCATGTTGACAGCCACTGAGATAGCCAAGGCCATTGTCCGCTTGGTCCTGCTTCCCTGACCTATCAGGTGTGTGGTCTCCTGTGGTCCTGTGAGTGCAGGACCTTAACTGTGCTGCTTCCTTAACTGCTGGTGCAAAAGAATATCTGCAAAACTCTCTGTGGCATCATTTGCTGAGACGTGAGGGGGTCATTCCCTGATGGAGTCCCTCTCCTAGGAAACGGCCACAGCGTGGAACAGCTGCACCTGATGAGCTCATCAATTTCCTCTCTCTCTCTTCCACTCTCCCTGCAGTTCTCAGAAACCTCCTGCTGCCCGCCCACCCACCCAAGAAACTTTCCCTGTCTTAATCTGGATCATCCTTTCACATCTGCATCTAAATCCTCCTGCGGATTAGCCACAAGTGTTTAGACTTTTTGAACCTCAAAGCTAGATACTAGATTTCTTTATTGTCATGGTTGTTGCCATTTTGTTCTTTTGTTTTTCCAAAGTTGCCCCTTCTTTGGCAATGATGAAAAGAGTAAAGAGGAAGAAAAGAATAAAATGTGCTTTTCATTTATTGATTCCATAAATTAAACACACTGTGTTAAGAAGTAGTGAGCTACTACGGAGGTGTCTGCAGCCTATTCAAAAAATATTTCTTTGGTTGGTTTCTAGATCCTTGGAAATTCTCTTGATTATTATGAAAACTTACTTTATAATCCTCTTTGCTTCCTTGATCCCCCCATACCTTGGTAAGAACCAAGTCTCTGTAATGTTGTTTATCCTGCACTGGCTATGTGATGCTTGAAGACTCATGTGGTCCTAGAACGTTCAGTTACTCTAAGCAAAGGCAGACATTTTTTAAGGTGTCCACCAGGTGTCACTGTTGGCCAGAGAAACGTGACTAACTTGCTTCAGCTTTGAAACGAAAAAGTGTTAACCCTGACTTAATACCAAAAAATTGAAGGGGGAAAATGTCAGAAATAGGAACAAGTGGATCCATCCTGATCTTAGGCAGGAAGTAACAACCCTTCACTTCAAGCCAAGGAATGACAGTCCTTTAGGTACTTTTACATTTTGCTTGCACGTTACCCTAAAAATCCTGTTAGGCCGACAGGGCAGGGGCTTCTTGTTAAGTCTATTCAATAGCTAGACCACTGGAAGAGCAGGACCTGGGTTCTACCGGAGGCTTTGTGATCAGAGCATCAGCATGCCTGGGCAAGTTCCGTTTTCAATGTCTTTATCGATAAAATAAGAATTTGAATTTGGTAATCGCTCATGGTTTGAAAATATAATCTTTGCTTCACAAATAAATTTCAGAGAAATGCCTTTTTCAAGGTCACTGTTTCTTAGTTTATGAGTTTGCACTAGAACTTGGGTCCTACTTCACTCCTTAAGACAGGCCAGGGTCCACTGAGACGTGAAGTTTTCCTGATCTGCTCCTTCTGCAGAAGCAGAAAAGATACCCACTCACTGAGCAAACCACCTTCCGTAGCCATTTTTCCTTTGTATTCTTACTGACATGGATAATAATACAAAAAAATGGAACCAGGTAGTTTTTATTGAAATACTTCTCTTTTAGCTTTCAGGTTCTTTTAAGTGTGGGAAAAATGCCTTGGCTTTTTAAAAAATGAGTTTCTAATGAATCAACATAGAATATGTGCAACATATACGAGTAGTAAAACGAACACACATTTACTGACCATCAAGCAGTAGAACTTCTTTCCTACCTTATTCTACAAAGAAATTCAGTCCTTTCTTATCCACATAAAAATCATATGGAGCTCTAATTTGACTGCAGAAAGAAGAATGGCCTAACAAAGGCCATTTCTTTCAGGATTTTACCCTTTCATTTACTCTTAGCTCGTTCATAAGCTTCAGAACATAGAGGCAATGGTATGTTCCCTTAGTCTCCGTTCCACTGTTTTCATCTCTCTTCTGAGAAAAATCAAGTTAATATTTAAATTGTACTTTGTTCCTGCCTGTAGTCTTTATTTTTTTTACATTTTTGTTGGAGTATAATTGCTTTACATTGTTAGTTGCTGCCATATAACAAAGTGAATTGCCTATACGTATACATATATCCCCATATCTCCTCCCTCTTGCGTCTCCCTCCCTCCCACCCTCCCAATCCCACCCCTCTAGGTAGTCACAAAGCACCAGGCTGATCTCCCTGTGCTATGCGGCTGCTTCCCACCAGCTATCGGTTTTACATTTGGTAGTGTATATCTGTACATGCCATTCTCCCACGTTGTCCCAGCTTCTACTTCCCCTTCCCCGTGGCCTCAAGTCCATTCTCTAGTAGGTCTGTGTCTTTATTCCTGTCCTGCCCCTAGGTTCTTCACGACCTTTTTTTTTTTTTTTAGATTCCATATATATGTGTTAGCATATGGTATTTGTTTTATTCTTTCTGACTTACTTCACTCTGTATGACAGACTCTAGGTCCATCCACCTCACTACAAATAAGTCAATTTTGTTTCTTTTTATGGCTGAGTAATATTCCCTTGTATATATGTGCCACATCTTCTTTATCCATTCATCTGTCGATGGACACTTAGGTTACTTCCATGTCCTGGCTATTGTAAATAGTGCTGCAATGAACACTGTGGTACATGACTCTTTTTGAATTTTGGTTTTCTCAGGGTATATGCCAAGTAGTGGGATTGCTGGGTTATATGGTAGTCCTATTTTTAATTTTTTAAGGAACCTTCATACTGTTCTCCATAGTGGCTGTACCAATTCACATTCCCACCAGCAGTGCAAGAGTGTTCCCTTTTCTCCACACCGTCTCCAGCATTTATTGTTTCTAGATTTTTTGATGATGGCCATTCTGACTGGTGTGAGATAATATCTCATTGTAGTTTTGATTTGCATTTCTCTAATGATTAATGATGTTGAGCATTCTTTCATGTGTTTGTTGGCAGTCTGTATATCTTCTTTGCAGAAATGTCTATTTAGGTCTTCTGCCCATTTTTGGATTGGGTTGTTTGTTTTTTTTGTTATTGAGCTGCATGAGCTGCTTGTAAATTTTGGAAATTAATCCTTTGTCAGTTGCTTCATTTGCAAATATTTTCTCCCATTCTGAGGGTTGTCTTTTGGTCTTGTTTGGTTTCCTTTGCTGTGCAAAAGCTTTGAAGTTTCATTAGGTCCCATTTGTTTATTTTTGTTTTTATTTCCATTTCTCTAGGAGGTGGGTCAAAAAGGATCTTGCTGTGATTTATGTCATAGACTGCTCTGCCTGTGTTTTCCTCTAAGAATTTGATAGTTTCTGGCCTTACATTTAGGTCTTTAATCCATTTTGAGCTTATTTTTGTGTATGGTGTTAGGTAGTGTTCTAATTTCATTCTTTTACATGCACCTGTCCAGTTTTCCCAGCACCATTTATTGAAGAGGCTGTCCTTTCTCCACTGTACATTCCTGCCTCCTTTATCAAAGATAAGGTGACCATAAAGGTTTTAATTTCTCCATCAAATCTGAATGAGATCCTTGCTGGGTAGAGTAATCTTGGTTGTAGTTTTTTACCTTTCAGCACTTTAAATATGTCCTGCCACTCCCTTCTGGCTTGCAGAGTTTCTGCTGAAAGATCAGCTGTTAACCTTATTGGGCTTCCCTTGTATGTTATTTGTTGCTTTTCCCTTGTGCTTTTAATATTTTTTCTTTGTTTTTGATAGTTTGATTAATATGTGTCTTGGCGTGTTTCTCCTTGGACTTACCCTGTATGGCACTCTTTGTGCTTCCTGTACGTGCTTATTTTCTTTCCCATGTTAGGGAAGTTTTCAGCTGTAATCTCTTCAAATATTTTCTCAGTCCCTTTCTTTTCCTCTTCTTCTTCTATGACCCCTATAATTCGAATGTTGGTGCATTTAATGTTGTCCCAGAGGTCTCTGAGAGTGTGCTCAATTCTTTTCATTCTTTTTTCGTTATTTTGCTCTGTGGTAGTTATTTCCACTATTTTATCTTCCAGGTCACTTATCCTTTCCTCTGCCTCAGTTATTCTGCTATTGATTCCTTCTAGGGAACTTTTAATTTCATTTATTGTGTTGTTCATCATTGTTTGCTCTTTAGGTCTTCTAGGTCCTTGTTAAACGTTTCTTGTGTTTTCTCCATTTCTACTTACAAGATTTTGGATCATCTTTACTATCATTATTCTGAATTCTTTTTGAGGTAGACTGCCTATTTCCTCCTCAATTGCCTGGTCTGGTGGGTTTTTACCTTGCTCCTTCATCTGCTGTGATTTTCTCTGTCTTTTTATTTTGTGTAACTTCCTGTGTTTTGGGTCTCCTTTTTGCAGGCTGCAGGTTCTTAGTTCCCGTTTTTTTTTTTTGATTTCTGCCCCCAGTGGGTGAGGTTGGTTCAGTGGCTTGTGTAGGGTTCCTGGCGGATGGTACTGGTGACTGTGTTCTGTTGGATGAGGCTAGATCTTGTCTTTGTGGTGGGCAGGACTGAGTCAGGTCATGTGTTTTAGCATGTCTGTGAATTTATTATTATTTTAGGCAGCCTCTTTGCTAATGGGTGGGGTTGTGTTCCTGTCTTGCTAGTTGTTTGGCAGGGGGTGTCCAGCACTGGAGCTTGCTGGCCATTGAGTGGAGCCAGGTCTTAGCATTCAGACAGAGATCTCTGGGAAAGCTCTCACCGATTGATATTACGTGGAGCCAGGAGGTGTCTGGTGGTCCAAAGTCCTGAACTCAGCTCTCCCACCTCAGAGGCTCAGGCCTGACACCTGGCTGGAGCACCAAGACCCAGTCGCCACACGGCTTAGAAGAAAAGGGGAATAAAAAGCATGATATAAAAATAAATTTAGTAAAATCAACAATTTAAGAAGTTATTAAAATAAAAATATAAAAAAATAAAAAAAGGAGAGCAACCAAACCAATACACAGATCCACCAATGATGACACACGTTAAAAACTATACTAAGGTGAACATATAAATCAGAAACTAGTCAGTTGCATGCAGCAAACCCCAAGTCTACAGTTGCTCCCAAAGTCCACCGCCTCAATTTTGGGATGATTCGTTGTCTATTCACGTATTCCACAGATGCAGGTACATCAAGTTGATTGTGGAGATTTAATCCGCTGCTCCTGAGGCTGCTGGGAGAGATTTCCCTCTCTCTTGTTTGTTCGCACAGCTCCTGGGGTTCAGCTTTGGATTTGGACCCGCCTCTGTGTGTAGGTTGCCCTCAGGTGTCTGTTCTTCGCCCAGATAGGAACGGGTTAAAGGAGCGGGTGATTCGGCGGCTGTGGCTCACTCAGGCTGGGGGGGGGGGGGGGCACGGATGCAGGGCGAGCCTGCGGCAGCAGAGGCTGGCGTGATGTTGCACCAGCCTGAGGCGCGCCATGCGTTCTCCTGGGGAAGTTGTCCCTGGATCCCGGGACCCTGGCAGAGGCGGGCTGCACAGGCTCCCGGGAGGGGAGGTGTGGATAGTGACCTGTGCTCGCACACAGGCTTCTTGGTGGCGGCAGCAGCCTTAGTGTCTCATGCCCGGCTCTGGGGTCCGCGCTTATAGCCGCGGCTCGCGCCCGTCTCTGGAGCTCGTTTAGGCGGTGCTCTGAATCTGCTCTCCTCGCGCACCCCAAAACAATGGTCTCTTGCCTCTTGGGCAGGTCCAGACTTCTTCCTGGTCTGCCTCCCGGCTAGCTGTGGCACACTAGCCCCCTTCAGGCTGTGTTCACCCCGCCAACCCCAGTCCTCCCCCTGCGCTCTGACTGAAGCCCGAGCCTCAGCTCCCAGCCCCCGCCTGCCCTGGCGGGTGAGCAGAGAAGCCTCTCAGACTGGTGAGCGCTGGTCGGCACCGATCCTCTGTGCAGGAATCTCTCCGCTTTGCCCTCCGCACCCCTCTAGCCGCGCTCTTCTCCGTGGCGCCGAAGCTTCCCCCTCCGCCACCCGCAGTCTCTGCCCGTGAAGGGGCTTCCTAGTGTGTGGAAACCTTTCCTCCTTCACAGCTCCCTCCCAGTGGTGCAGATCCTGTCCCTATTCTTTTGTCTCTGTTTATTCTTTTTTCTGTTGCCCTACCCAGGTGCGTGGGGAGTTTCTTACCTTTTGCGAAGTCTGAGGTCTTCTGCCAGTGTCAGTAGGTGTTCTGTAGGAGTTGTTCCACATGAGATATATTTTTGATGTATTTGTGGGGAGAAAGGTGATCTTCACGTCCTGCCCCTCCGCCATCTTGAAGGTCCTCTCGTAGTCTTTATTTTCAATTATAAAAGATTGTAATTCTCGTAATGCTAAAATATAAATTTGTCAACTGAAAACAATGCACAGCCTCCAAATTATGTTTTATTTGGTGGAATTTCTGACGACTTCAAGGCCAGGAGACAGCCTCTCAGATTGCTCTGAGGGACTGATCCAGAGCGGTAAGGGATACTCCTGTGAGTTTTGTTATAAAAACCAGGTAGTCCGAATATCAAAAGATTATTATTATAGAAAACCAGACATCTCAAGTTAATGAATTGAGCACTTTTCTATGTATGGGAAGATGCAAAAGTCTGGGCTCACTAAAGTCATTTCTTATATATGTACCTCGGCTATCTGGGGCCAGTATCCTGTGTTTTCCCCTCCTGTGTTGACCCAGGGTGCCCCGATGAAGGGTAGCTGCAGTGGCTTTTAGGTTGATGGCTGGCATTCTGTTTCCATCCTGAGTTCCCTCAGGGCTGACCATCGGGGGAGCTGTAATGTGATGGCTTGATGGCTGTAACATCCTTTGTTTACTGGTATAGCAGGAAATATTTTTCATTCACAAATTGTTTATTTCTGGGAGAAGCTTGGAGAAGAAAGAAGAGCAAGGGTTCATAGTGGCCCAGAGAGGAGAAAGAGCCCATGAGAATTTTCTAAGGAGGTGGACATTTTCAGGGAAATTTTTAAGCTGGAATGTCTACATATAACATTTAAATTTATCTGCCTCGAAGTGGCTTAATTCTTTGATTACGCATCAGCTGTCAGTTGAGGGCCACGTTGTGTGGAGGTAGTCCTTTGTCGGGGGTGAAGGAACCAGGGCAGTATTGGAGCAAAAGGTACAGAACAAAGAGAGAATTCATACAAAGACAGGAAATTGAATACAGAGGTTGAAGAAAAATGTAACTTCTGCAGATTTCAGTATATTTAGGGTGGTTTTATTAACCATTTGAATTTAAATATTACAGAAAGGTTATCTTCATTATGTTGAAAGATTCTCAATGACTAGAGAGCAGATACCTGAGTTCCATATATGCAGAAATGTAATGTGCATTTATTGGAAATATCAGAGTGTCTTCACGTTAACACACACATGCATGATAAAGTTCACCAATGAAAACCTTTCGTTCTCTAGGAAATTCATATTCTTTGAGCTTCTTTGTGATTTACTTACATTTCTCCCTATTAAATTTCTTGGCAATACTGGAAGGTCAGGGAACTTCTGTGATTGATTTAAGCCTGAAAAAATTAAAAACTGTGCACTCTCGTAGCTACTGGCCATTTTGGCAGCCTCCAAACCAAACATCTCCACCACTATCCCAAAGGGTTATGAGAAAGCCTGTGCTAGATGCTGAGCAGCAACTATGTCCTTACTGGGAAAATTGCCAGTCATTCCTGGTCTCTGACCCTCTCTACAAGGTGCCCAGCTCCTCTGCCTTTGAAATTTATACCTTAACCAGATTTCACATTTGACAGTGTTTTGCAGTTTTCAAAACATTTAAATACATCCTTTCCCTTGAATATTGTCCCCATTGCAGACCTAGATTGCTAGGGCAGATATTATCAACTGTCTTTTGCACATGAGGGTCTAGGATAAAAAAGGTAAAACTTCTTGCTTAAGGTCACTCGAAGCTCAGAGAAAACCCGTATTTCCTTTCTCAAAGGCTAATGAGTGTCCAAATGCAGGAAGCGCTTTCTGTCTCTAAACATAACCTTCTTCATTGTTGATGATCTAACTCACCAAAGCCAGGATACCTTTAAGTCTCAAATCAGAGCTATCACTGTTTTCCCCTCTGTATCTTTTCTTGCTCTGTCCTTTTTCTTTCTGCCCTGGGAAATAAACTCCAGGGAAGTTAGAATCAAATGATGAATTAGTTGTTTTTGCAGGATGAATAGTGAAATTTGTGATGGGACTTTGAGCCCAACTTCCAAGTTTCCTCTTTAAATTGAAGCCTCAGGATCATTATTCACAGAGTTGCACAAAGTATCACAGATTCGGGTTCATGTGAAATGATAATGTAGCATTTCCCCAAGTGTGATATTAGTATTTTATTTTCAAATAGCTTCCAAGTTCAAATTAGCCGAAGCCCTTTGTTACAGGACCTGTCCCGACATCTCATATTTGTGTTACCCCTTTGCTTATGAACAGGGAGATTGAGAAGTGCATTTCCCTAGTTTACTTTCCCACAGAGATTTTTACAGAGCTGGGTTTTTGTTGTTATAGTTGTGGTTTTTGTTTTTTTCCCCAGATCATTCTGTGTGGAAAGCTATGTCAGAGAAAAGAGTTTTGTGAGGTCTCCAACACTTTTTCTTAGCATCACTCTTTCTAAAAGTTATCCCAGTTGTATATATTTCAGAATAGTGTTAAATCAAATGATAGTTGAATAAAATCTTCAGGTAAATTTGGATAAATTTAAAATGGAAAATATGCCAAGGTTTACTTTTTGTGATTTATTAAAGAAAATAAAGCAAGGGGATTTAATTTGTACTACGTATCTATGCAAATCACAAATGCCCCACATTATAAAAGCTAAACATGGCAGGGTTTTAGTACTCACTGAGGGTGAGGAATGTGATTAAAAAAAAAAAAGGCAAGTTCACCAAAAAATGTAATTTCCTCAGCTGTCCTCCGTGGAGGGCTGCATCTGAACAATCAGGAATCCTGATGGGCCTGTTTATTCCTCCAGCTTTTGTCTCTGGTTGAGATTGAATTTCCTCGTTCATCCAAGAGGCTGGCTGGGAGCTTATGTTTCTCTCTACAGCTTTCCTTTCACTGATTCCAGGAGCAAATTAACGGTGTTCTTTCCCAGGTAAAGCATGTTAGGTTGGATTGCAAGCTCGGTTTTCTCTTTGAAGGGCAACGCTTTAACTCCCACTTCTTCAGGGCCCTCATGATTGGTGCGGTCTGGAAGGAAACAGAATCACAGTGGCTTCCGTGACACTGCATTTGGTGGTCGCTCATCATAATGATTCCAGACATTTTTCTAGAACCTTAAAGTTTTTCATAACACGTTCACTTTGAACTGTCTTTTCCTCTTCACAAGAGGTTGTGTGCAAGACAGGGGTGATGATCTCATACAAGAGACCAAATAACTTGTGCAAGAGAATGTGGATGGTGATTGGATCTCTGACCTCTGTCCTTCCATTCAGTGTTTTGTTTGTTTTCATTACACATATGAGCCCACTTCTTGGAGTAAGGCACCATTTCTAAGATAACATCATAATAAAATGTTTCGGTTGTCAGGTTTGCCAGCCACTGTGCTAAACTCTATTATGTATCTAGAACTGTGTTAAGAACTTTATATAACGATCAATGAAATATGTACCATTTTCCTTTATATATTATACCTATATTACTTTTTAACTTCAGGTATTATCTGTAATATAATAACCTTAGGTATTTGGTTTGTTGCGTTTTGACTATTGCATATATCCATGCAACCATCACCTCAAACAATATGTAAAATATGTCCATTATTCCAGGAAGTTGCCCTTTGCAATTTGCACCCCTCTCAGCGTCAGAGGAGCTATTTTCTAATCCCTTAGCTAATTTCTATTACCTTAGATGTTCTCAGACTTCGTATAATTATAACCACGTATTGTGTGCTCTTTTGTGTCAGGCTTCTTTCACTCAACATAATATTTTTTTGGACATTTTTCTATGTTGTACTATGTGTCTGTGGTTTGTTCCTTTTAATTGATGAAGAGTATTGTATTACTATACCATACTTTATCCAGTCTCCTGTTGATAAATATTTGGGTTGTTTCCATTTCCGGCTAGTACGAATAAAGCTCTTTTGAACATTCTTGTACAAATATTTCCGTGGATATATGTTTTCAAGTCTTTTCAGTAAGTAACCAGGATTGGAATTTCTGGATCATAGGGGAGGTGTATGTTCAACTTTATAAGAAGATGATGTTTTTCCATTTTCCATTTCTACCAGTAACAATATGTGAGTGTTCTGGTTGTTCCAAAGTTGATAGTGTGATTTGATTTTAGCCATTCTGTAGGGTGTGATGTGGTACCTTCTTGAGGCTTTACTTTTCATTTCTGTGTTGATTAATGATGTTGAACATCTTTTCAGGATCTAGTGGCCATTTATCTTCTTTTGCAAAGTTGAGTGTTTAAGAATTTCGCCTGTTTTTTTTTCCACTTTTTAAAAAAATACTGTTGATTCCAAAAAATTCTTTAGGTGTTTTATGTTTGTATCCTTTGTCAGCTTTGTGTCGTAAATGTTTTTTCCTAAACTGTGGCTTGCCTGTTTATTTTTTCAGTGGTATCTTTTCATGGACAGAAATTTAACATTTTGAGAAAGTCCAGTTTATCATTTTTTTCTTCTATGGTTAGTGCTTCTACAGTCTTGTTTAAAGTACTGTTTGTCAACTCCAAGGTTGTGAAGATACTCTCCAAAGTGCTTATTGGAAGGTTTATGGATTTTCTATTTAGGTTTATTGTCTGTGTTAAATTGCTTTTTGTGTGTTGAATAAGGGAGGGTCAGGTTTCATTTTTTTTTTAGTATTAGGATATTTATTTCAGGGCATTTGTTAAGAAGATATTCCTTTCCCTATTGAATTGTTTTTCTGCCTTTCTGAAATACCAACTGAGGTTAATTGTGAAGATCTCTTTATGAGCTGTGTATTTTGTTCCATTGATTTCTATTTGTCCATCCTTAGGACAATCCCAGACTGTCTTGATTACTGCAGTATTATAGCAGCTCTTGAACTCAGGTGATAAAGTTCTCCAACTCTGCTCTTCTTTTGCACAACGAGATCTAGATACCTTGAATTTCCATATAAATCTTAGAATCAACTTGTCATTTCCTAAAAAAGTGTGCTGACATTTTGATCGTGTTAAATCTATAGAGAACTTTGGAAAAGAATGGGCCTCTTAACGGCATAGTGGTCTTCAGTACATGAGCAGTGAATACATGTGTCTGTTTATTTGTATCTTATTCAGTTTTTCTCAGTATTGTTTCCTAGTTTTCAGTTTTAAAAATGTTCTTGTAAATTATATATATTATTAGATTTTATTTTCTAATTATTGTTTACTAGCATATTGAAATACAATTATGTTGCATGTTGATAATAAGTCTTGTATATTGACTGCTCAGTATATCTATATAGACTGCTAATTATAATGTTACCTATAGGTTTTCATAGATGTCCTTTAACAGACTGAAGTTCCCTTCTATTCTTATTTTTCTGAGAGGTTTTTAAAAATCTTGAATGGATACTATTAATACTTTTTTTATGCATACCTTGAGATATTTATATGGTTTATCTCCTTTATTCTGTTAACATCATAGCATATTATGTTAATGTCATGATATACGTTAACATACGTGATGTACTTGGACCCTTTTCATGTGATGAAACAACTTTTGCATTCCTGAGATACATTCCATCTGGAGTCTGTCCTTTTTACAAATTGCTGTACTTAATTAGCTAATTTTCTTTTTTTTTAATTGGAGTATAGTTGCTTTACAATGTGGTGTTAGCTTCTGCTGTACAGCAAAGTGAATCAATTATGTGTATACATATATCCACTCTTGTTTAGATTCTTTTTCCATATAGGTCATTAGAGAGTATTGAGTAGAGTTCCTTGTGCTATGCAGTAGGTCCTTATTAGTTATCTATTTTATATACCGTAGTGAATATATGTCAATAGCAATTTCCCAATTTATCCCTCCCCCCTTTCCCCCCACCCCCCGGTAACCATAAGATTGTTTCCTACGTCTGTAACTCTATTTCTATTTTGTAAATAAGTTCACTTGTACCATTTTTTTTAGATTCCACACGTAAGCGACATCATACAGTATTTGTCCTTCTCTTTCTGACTTACTTCACTTTGCTCCTTTTCTGAAAGGTTTTACTTCTATGTTCACGAGGGTCATTCAATGATGACTTCATTTCTTCATATTATCACTGCCAGTTTTTGTCCTGCACTTGACAGTCGTCCTGGTCCTGAGTTTGGGGGGTCTCTTTCAGCTCTCATGCCCCCTCTCAGCCTTTAGCACACTCACTCCTACACTTTGTGAAAGCCTGCAGGAAAGGGTTGGCAGGGGGTTGAAGACTTTCTCTGTGATTGGGGAGCCTTGGGAATGTAACCTGACCAGGAAGCCCAGGTGTAGCGATGAAACGTTGTTAGAAATGTGACTGTGTAAGGTGGTGTCTTTTAGCCACTGTGTGTGGGATGAAAGCACACAGGTCTCTCTTCTCCTCAGAAAGGCTCATCACTTTCTTGACTTCAGTTCACTTAGGTTTCTTTGTATCCTCAGCTCTTGAATGTTTCTAAAAACTATAGCATTTTAGTGTATCCAGCTGATTCTAACTATTAGGGTGGGAGTGATGGTGTCATTGATTTTTCTGCTTTCTGTTCCAGAGGCCAATTCAGAATGCACTTCTGTTATCTCTATATTATGACTGGAGAAACAGCTTCAAGGTCTCACAGCTTGGAACTGTTAAACTTGCACCTGGAATTTAGTTCTTTTCTGATCCCATTACTCATGTCTTAACAAATTTACAGAGTCTGTATTCACCACTTTCCATTTAGAAAAGTAAAAAGAATTACATTTGTTTTTTGGCAAACCTCACACTCTCTACTTTTACCCTTTGCTGAAGCATAACTTCCATGCCAGGCAGGGATTTTCTAAATTAGATCTACTTTGATCTTCACTCATCTACCAAAAATTTGAAGGAATATTTGAAGGAGTCACTGCTTACTCTCTGCAGGATACAGGTGTGGAGGAGAGTCAGCAGGTACTCTATTTGCACCTCTGATTAAATTGAGCTTTTGCTCAAAAGGAAATAATGGGTCTCTAACCTGTGAATTTTGGAGGGAAGAACGTCTCTTCCTATATGTGTTCATTGCTAGGAAGTTGCAGTGTCCAGGACATCAGTTTGTGGATTCATGCAACTGGAGAATTTTTGTTCAAATATAATCAAAACAAAACACAACTCTAGAGTCTTTTAAGTGAACAAAATAATTAACATAAAAGGCATCGTGTTGTTGTAAATAGAGGGAAGGTTGGCCTGTTTTTGCTTTGCTCTGTGGCTTCTGGGAAGAGACAGGAGAGGGGTGGTGGTTTTCTTCTCATTATAAAGGACCCCTAAGTACTTTGGCCAGATCACTGGAGCCAGCGCCCCTGTCCTGGTAGCCCAGTCACCAACTGTCCTCCGTAGCCCAGGAAACAGTGTTTGTGCACCCTGTCTCCTGTGTGTGAAGTCTAAGGTCATTGGGTTTTCTGAGTTTCAGGGAAGAGCTGAGTCTAGAAAGTGAGACTTTTTTCCTGGGATGGCTGGGTTGGAAGCTGGACAAATTTAGAGAATTCTAGGCAGCCGGGGGAACACAAAATTGACTTTGATAGAAAAGAGCTGAAGAGATTTTAATTCAAAGGGAATAAAGCCTGTAAAGCTTACCTTCTTTACAATTTGTCCTATGAGCAGCCTGCAGTTGTGACTAGAATCGGGATTCAGTGTGTTCTGAATAGCCACAATGTAGGAATTCCTTTAACTCTGAGTAATGAAGCGAGATTAAAAACTGATTCTTCTTCACTTTGCTGCACACCTGAAACTAATGTAACATTGTACGTTAACTACACTTCAATTTAAAAAATGGCTAAAAGAAGAATTCTTCTATGTGTTCATCCAGCAGCCAGCCATTACTTACTATAAGCCAGACCTCTCCACCCTCGGCCTCAAAATCCATCTTCTTTTGTGAGTGAAAAACCCACTGAAATGTAAAACACAAAGTGAAACCACATAGATTACATGCTGTAGGAGAGGAAAAAGTAAATGTTATCTTTTCAGAGGAGGAGATTGGAAAATCATTCAAAGAAGTGAAAGTTGATTGGCATTTGAAACTACTGCATAAGCACTTTATAAGGACATGACAGGCAGAGGGAGCTTCCAGGTAAGGGGGAAGGACCTCCTCACTGTGATGCCTAAGTAAAGGGACAGCTGGGCAACGGTCTTGGTGCATACAGAGGAACAGAGGTGGTTCAGCGCAGCCAAGTATGATGGCCTTGAGGCTGGAGTGCGGTGAAGAAGGTAGGTAGTGAAGGGATTCCTGGGGGTTGCACTGTGTTCTGTAGACAGCAGAGGTAACTGGAGGAAGGAATGTGAGCTACTACTAGAGAAATTGAGATTCCCTAGATATCCTAAAATAGAAAAGAATGTACGTATAAACAGAGTGTCTCGGTTAGAGCAACAAGTGCGGCTGCCCTGGATTCCAGCCTGGTGAGTCGGAGAGAAACAGTGGGGTAAGGTTTGGGGACCCCTTTTTTTAACTCAAATATGTTTATATTTAAGAGGTACATAACATTGTTTATATTTAAGAGGTACGACATGTTGATTTGATACATTTATACTGTAATGTGATTGCCATTGTAGCCATAGTACTTCTATCATGTCACATAATTACGATTTTTTTTTTGTGGTCAGAATAATTAAGATCTAGTCTCTTAGCAAGTTTAATGATGATAGTACAATATCGTTGCCCATATTCACTGTACTGTCCATTAGATCGCCTTTCTAAAACCGGCACTGTCAGCACCTGTACTGTCTTTGTATCTTCTATCTCCATCTTCTTTCTCTCCTTCCCTGTCTCTCTCCGTCTGTCTCTGTCCCTCTCTTCATCAAGAGAAGGAGCCTTTGAAGGCGGGCCCAGCGTTTTAGGCGTGACGTCAGGCACCGAACCCTTCTTGGAAGAAGTCCTGCCTGGTGAAATTGGAATTGTGATCATTCATATTTGGAGTCTTTCTTCAGTACAACTTACATAAAAAACAAAAGCTGCAGATGCTAACAGAGCAGAGGATTTGGATGCAGACCGTAAGAGGTGTCAACTGAAAGGAAACAACGCACAACCTAAAAGCGGAGAATTATGTTTTATTTGGTGGATATACTGAGGACTTAATCCTGGGAAGCAGCCTCTCAGATGGCTCTGAGGGGCGGTTTCCAAGAGGTAAGGGAGGAGCCAGGAAATATAGGAGTTTTTGAAGGAAAAAAACCCAAAAAGACAGGTAGTCAGCGCAACAAAAATGACTGTTAATTAAAGAAAAATAGACATCTCAAGTTCACGAATGTAGCGCTTATCTGTGTATGGGAAGATGCAAGAGTCTGGGCTCATTAAAATCATTCCTTTGATAAGCATCTTAACTAAAAGCAGTAGCCTGCTTTTCCCCATCCTGCATCCCCTCAACATGCACAGTCATAGGCGGCTACAGTGGCTGATGGCTGCAACACCCTGTTGACTGATATGGCAGGTGACAATCTTCGTCCACAGAGTCAGTGAAGAAAGGGCACACTAGCCCATCTCTGGCTGGCAGACACTTTAGAGGCTCAGTTAACCTGTTAGCATAATTGTTTTGATTTACTGACATGTAAAAAAAAAAAAAAAAAAAAAGAAGAAAGAAACCATTTCATTTGTGGTTAGTTTTAGGTGACATGTAAGGCAAACAAAGGTGTTGGGATTATGTCCTAGCTGGAAAAAATAAAATAACTTCATTCTTTGACATTGACAACAAACTACAGAGAGGGAACACCTGCTGCAGGCATTTGTGTTACCCACTGGGAACATCCCCAGAACCCTAAGGGGAAGTGTGCACATATATTCACCTCCTCCACAGAAGTCATTCTTTTCTCTCTCAGGACTCATCTTAATCTCTTCTGTCTTCATTGTAGGTGCAGATCCTTTATGTAAACTTTTCCTTTCCTCCGGCAGCTAATGAACAACTTTCCACATAGATAAATATTAAAACCTATTTTAGTAAATTTCAAGACCTTAAGAAAACCTAAACAAACACCAGCAAGGTTCTGAATGTGAACTGTGCTGTCAATGCAGTATGAACTAGATCAGGATTTTACATCACAGGTAGGTGGGACCAAAGTGTTATTTTCTGCTGGGTTTTGATTTGTTTCTATATCTATCTACTCTTTTATTTTACATTTTGCTGCTTTTGAAACTGATTTTGGTTATATATTCTGAGATAACCTGGGTCCTTTCAGGCCCTTTAGGGACAGACCAGTCGGGCATGGCATGGTATTAGACACTCCTTTAGTGCTGGAAAACTCTGATGCTTTGGAAACTCACGTGTAAAACTGAGACAGCAACTGATTTCCTGAAACTGGCTGGCAAATTCTTGGAAAAAGAAGCTCAGGAAACAGTATATGCTCTAATGCACACTTTAAAAAATCCCTATCCTTCTTTATTCACATCTCCCTTTTTCATACTCCCCTTTCCTCTCCTTGCCCTCAGTGGTAGGTCTGATTATGTATCGGAGACATGTCACTTAGTGCGAACATTATTTGGCTTGGTTGGCAGAATATTTGACAAGGCATCACGGCATATGAATTTTTAATTTTAAATGTCAGAGTCAATGTATAAATTAGGAATCAAAATATGATGTAGGGGTTTCTCACAGATTATGTGCTATTATTTAAAGTGGGCCATTACCTAAATTGGTCTGTTTTACTTTTTCACACAGATGACATTTTATATTATTTAACGTTACCTTTTTTATACGATGAGATTTGAAAAGAGTAGACTTAATGGTAAGACTAGAGAAGAGCACAAGATGGGACAAAACAGCAGACATAGTAAAATAAAGTGAAAAACAGAATATAGTATTTTATGGGGGAAAGTCTGTTTCCGGATGCAGAAAACACCAAGGGGTGCATAAAATTAAGTGTGTATGTCCTGAATAATAGACAAAAACCCTGGCAACAATATTGTACAGTTGCATATAGTGACGTTCCTTTCATAGGGCTCCAGAGATATTTCACGTGGACCACTAAACTTAGTGCAGCCTTTTCAGTATCAGAAAAATGGAAATGAATTAGAAAAAGGCTCATGGGCAGAGAGACAGGTAAGGGCCTGTGGAGTTTACCCATTAGGAAACATAAGTGAGTGAAAACTATGGTTTGACTCGCCACTGATATAAGATAGAGCCTCTAAGAATGGGATGAATGTGAGTAGCCCAGGCCCCTGGATTTGAGTGAGTATTTTAGGAGCCCTATGGGGTGAAAGCATTTTCCCATCTCAGGGACAGGGGTAGTCCTAACTAGACAGCACTGCTGGATGTCTATTGGCCTTTAGGCGTCTGTGAAAGTGACCGGAGACTTTAAGGCTAGATTCTTAGCCTTAGAGGAGAGGCGGTCCCTTGGGGAATCCTGGCACCTAGTTAATGGACACTCCTGGAGACGCTCAGGTGCATCCAAGAGTCTTTATCTGAATGGATCCACCCTGGATGTGGACACGGAATCTCTCCAAGAGTGTCACGTTCCCCAACGTGGGGACTTGTAAACCCGAGGGTATGTGGTGGTGACCAGGGAGCGGCAATAACTCGTGTCATCTTTTTAATATTCTCCTGCAAATCAGTGTCTCAAGCAAGGCCTTTGCTTTCCAGCCAGGCTGTAATTCACCCTGGGGATCACGAGGAGGGTAGCAGAGACTTTCAAACCCCTGGTAAGATCAGAGGGCCATGGTGTCAGCAGGCGCCGTGGCAGACGTGGCGGGGGTGTGAGTTACAACCAGTGTGGAGGAAGATGGAAGGCAGAAGCACGAGGGGGGTGACATTGGGGAGTGGTGTACTGGTTGTGACACAGGGCATCTCAGTAGTGTGTAGTCTCTGACTATTCTAGAGTGCTGGGGAATTTGGGAGCAAATTGGGTATCAGTGGTACAAACTGCTCTTCCCCTAGAAGGTGTTGAATGAGACCCATGGGTCATGGGTGGCCCTGGAAGCTACTGCCCTTTTGGATATTAGAAAGAGTGACACAGAAACTTTCAGAGAGCTGATTTAGTAGGTCAGAGATGACGTTGTCTGACCTTGGGGACCCTGTACAAAAACTTGCCTTGGTGCTGCTTATGTCAAAATGTGCTGGAACCAGGCCTTTGTCTTCCAGGAGACAGTTCTGTCCAATCTAGGGATTATAAGGATCAATGACAAAAGCCTCCTTTACCAGATAATGCAGTTTGGTGAGCGGGAGGTGATCACAGAAGCAGGTGCTGGTCTGTAATGGGCTGCATTGTAGCACATTCGGAATAGATCTGTGTTTCCTATCTATAGATATTTTTAACTTTAATCTCATTTCATTTTCTCAAATGCATTAGTCATATTCTTGTGTAACAGACTACATAGGAATATTGATTGTTTTTATAATTCTACCTCTTAATGTGTGTATGTTTGTATAATGTCATACATGTGCAAGTGTTTGACACATTTTACTTTACACAGTGGGAGTTATCACAGTCTTTATTTTCACGTATAGCTCCAAATTGTACTGTTTGTTTGTATATGTGGATATGTGATTATTATAAGTAGTGATGATCTTTACACAGGCTGAATAATGATGTGACTAATTGAAATATAGGTTTTATTTAAAAAATAAAGGCAAGGGCTTCCCTGGTGGCGCATTTGTTGAGAGTCCGCCTGCCGATGCAGGGGACACGGGTTCGTGCCCCGGTCCGGGAAGATCCCACATGCCGCGGAGCGGCTGGGCCCGTGAGCCATGGCCGCTGAGCCTGCGCATCCGGAGCCTGTGCTTTTTTGCCCGTGTACCGCAAAAAAAAGGCAAATATTGATGTTTTCCGGTTTTAGATACACTGATGTTTGTCTCTCCACAACCAGGCAGCCCAACTATGTAGAAATCCTCCTGGATCCAGGGATCTCGTTTATGCTATTAAGTCTGCACCGCTACTATTCCCTACACACCAACGAGGAGAAAATATGCTATTCTCGCAAGTGAAGCAGCAGCTAGACACTCACAGAGTCAGGAGAAAAGCTTTAGAAGCTAATCGCAGGGGGATATGGAGGGAACAGCGTATTTGGTACGTTCTTTTAGAAACAGAAAATGGAGGAGGGGCTGGAAGCATGAAGGTTATGTGCTTTACACACCTTTTCCTCAAAGCAGAACATACTACAGGGGATGGAAAGATGAAACTTGGCTCTTCACAGATGTGCCAATTTCAGCTGACAGGAGTAAAGGATTTTGTTGACTGATGCGCGGCTTAAAGAACACTTACTGGTTCTTGTGCTTTTCTGTAGAGAAGTTCTCTGGAACCTATTTTGAAATCTAGAAAACATTTTATGAGAAAAACAAGGAAAAATGTCAAGTTCTTCAGCAGTGTGGCTCCAGAGATACTGGTTTATAAATAATATTTCAGATGGAGTATTTGTGAGGTTGAAAATAGATTATTATTAAGTTATCCTAATGGATAACAGGAGAAATTGGAACCGTTATAAATCAATATATTTAAAGACGATTCAGGTTTTTAGCTGACCTAAGCAAGGCAGTTGCAAACAGTTTCAGAGATACTCTTTCTACATGTTTCTTGGGGAGGGAGGTGAGTTCTGAGGGAAGATTTATCTTTGGCTGAAAAAGGATTCACTCTTGGCAGTGAACCAGCATCTTAAATCAAAGAAAACGAGATCAGGCTGGGGAAAAAGAGTTGTGTTCCCTAGAGGGCACTGCAACTTTATCTTCATTGTTTCATTGATTTCACCTTGAAAGACAGATAAAGAAAACATGTTACCAGTAGTCAACCTGGGGTGATGGAAATCTGGACATTTCTTGTAGTATTTTCTGTACTTTTCTATAGTTTCAAATTTTAAAAAATGATGTATAGTTGATCAAACCAGAATCATGATATAAGAATCTCTTATATTTTACATCTACACTGGGTGCATGTGTGAGTGTAAAAAAGAAAAAAAATGACAGAATTTGCAAATGAAAGCCATAAATAAGGACTTAATGTCCCATGTTTTATCATGTTTTCTACCACCTGAAATGATCACTACACATTCACAGGTTCTGTTTTTCCTGTGTGACCCTTATACTTAGTCGAGCCCTTGATGATGAAATGGAAGCAGAGCCAGTGAGTGTCCTTGGACCATGTCCTGTGTACTGTGTTGTGTGTGTCACTTGGGCTGAGACAGGTAGGCATATGGCCTGGTGGGTCCAAGTGGGGGTCTGGAGCCAGCCTGCCTGCCTGCCTGTGAAGCCTGTCTCGGCTCCCAGCTGGCTGTGTGTGTTGAGAAGGTTACGTCATGTTCTACACCTTAATTCCTCATCTGTGCAGTGTGGAGTCAGCTCTTAGATTCTGAAGCTTAAATCACTGTTAAGAGGAAATGTGTTAATACACATTTAGTACAAAGGGAAAGGGGTCTGGCTCATAAGAAGCGTTCAGCAAATGTTCCTGTTATCATTATGGAACAGAGACTCCTGTTCTCAAGGGGAGGCATCTAGCATCTCCTATGTTTCACAATCCTTTTTACGTAGAAATCATTTTACCTAGAAAAAAACCCTACATTCTTTAAATAAACTAAAATCTCAGGGGGAAAGCTCTCCTAGATCTGCTCCTTTGAGAGACTCTGAGAGCATCTCTGTTAAAAATGAAAATGGAAAAAAAAAATTTTTAAAAGAGCCCAAGATCATAAAGAAACTAATGACATTAAAGAGCATTAAGAAACATACTAATCTGATACATGCCAGAAAGTATTAGCATCATGGCTAGGAAAAGGACTAAGCTAATGGAATGAATATTAATTAAACTTTTTTTTTTTTTTTTTTTTTTTTTTGCGGTACGCGGGCCTCTCACTGTTGTGGCCTCTCCCGTTGCGGAGCACAGGCTCCGGACGCGCAGGCTCAGCGGCCATGGCTCACGGGCCCAGCCGCTCCGCGGCATGTGGGATCTTCCCGGACCGGGGCACGAACCCGCGTCCCCTGCATCGGCAGGTGGACTCCCAACCACTGCGCCACCAGGGAAGCCCTAATTAAACATTTAAAAGAGCTTTCTACGCTTCAGAACAGGTGTCCATGTTTTTTATGTTGTTTGGAAGAAGGGAAGGGAAAAGTGTATTTGCATGGAGAGGAAAGAAATAAAACATTCAAGCTGGTTTTGATTTAAGAGGGAAAACTGAAAAAAAAGTTCTTTAAATCAGCAGCCACTCCCGTCCCTCCACACAACACTCATGGTGGTGAAGCCCTCCCTTTCCTCTTGGATGTGGCCTAGCCTGGTATAAATTACTGAACGAACACATCCCCCCCCCCTTTTTTTTAACTTACACAGACAGTAGAATCTTGAAATACAGTCTCACTCACTCCATTCATCAGGCTTCTAACGTCGTCTTGTGGACAGCAGACTCCAGTCCCTCGGAAAGGTTGAGAGAAGAGGAGGAATTAGAGGTGGGCACAGCGTGAAGGCGCCACGTGCCTGGTGATGCCTGGGGGAAGCACATCCACTGTCAAAGGGGACACGGCCACTTCTGGCCAGGATTCAGGCTAGATGTTCTAGAAACTGGGATTTTTATTTGACATCTTGTGATTTTATTTTATTATTAAAAAAGAAATGTATTGGGGTATAGTTGATTTACAATGTTGTGTTAGTTTCTGCTGTACAGCAAAGTGAATCAGTTATCCATATACATATATCCACTCCTTTTTAGATTATTTTCCCATATAGGTCATTAAAGAGTACTGAGTAGAGTTCCTTGTGCTATACAGGAGGTCCTTATTAGTTATCTATTTTATATATAGTAGTGTGTATATGTCAATCCAAAATGTTCTAGAAATCGGGATTTTTATTTGAAATCTCATGATTTTAAAGCCTTACTTAAAAGAATGAGTTAAACACCATTTTGCCTGATTTTTTGTTTTGTTTTTAAACAACTGCCCCAATATAACATGACTCCATGCCTTTGGTTTTCCAGTGATGACTTGGGACATCACAAAGACTGTCCATATGTATCACTTTGCAGACAAACTAGGTGGCTTGCTGTTTCCTAACTATGCCCAGTCCTGTCCTATATCTGTTGCTTTTCTCATAATACCAAAGGTTTTCCTACATTCATTCTCTGATAGTCTAAATTCCAGCTTGCACAAATGCCAGGATCGCCTGAAGCTTGATGAAGTTACTCTCAATTGGTAGCAACGTTTCCACCTCTAAATCCTCAGCATTTTATCTATGTCTCTTAAGATATTCTATAAACTTCTACCTTGTGCTGTAGGAATTTGCAGATTGGCTTTAGGGTCATATTCTAGCCAATCTTGTATGAGCAACAATAATGCTTACAATAGTGCATGCTACAAAGCTTTAACCACTGTTTTCTTTTTTGGTATATTTTCTTCTATTCTTCAAGAAACTATGGCAGAATAATTGATTAGGCTCTAAGGTGGTTAACCAAGTTAGCCCTGAACCAGCAGAGTGAGAAGATGCTGATTCAACCGTCCCCATTCCTTTAACAGCATTAAGTATTTTCATTGTTGTTTAATCCTTGCTTTTTCGAGAGGGAAAACAGTATGTTGATATTTTGAAATTTTTGAAAGAAAAAATGTCCTATCTATTCAGATTTAATCTATATCCAGGTAATAGGCTGAGGGCATATTTATAATAGATCATATGATAATAATAGAGTAACATCAAATATGTGTGTTTCAGTTGTTATCCTAAGTACTCTATAAAAGTTAATTCTTAGGAAAGTCTGTGATATATAGACTATTATCATTGTAATATTACGGAAGATGAAACTGAGATACCAAAATGTTAGATAGCTTATCTGCAGTCACAGAGCTACTAAGAGGCACAGACAGGATGAAAACCCTCCCCTGACTTCAGTTTTGAACAGCATCTCCCAAAACAACACTTTCAAAATCTGTACTGTTTTTTGTGGATACAACTTTTCAAGCAATGGCTTCTTAGCACATTTAGGACACAGGTAGGACTTTAAAAAGCTTAGAAGATCAGTGGCAGTTCCTCTCCAGCTTAGAAAGTTGAGTTTATTTAAAATTTCCTTCGAACAATTTTACCAGACAGACATCTGATATTTTTGCAGATTAATAAAATAATTTAAAAAATAATTTGGGTTTGGAATTTTGAGGGTTTGAAGGTACCCTGGAACCATAGTCAGTGTGGTATTTCACTGATTTTCTCGTTCTCCCTTCACAGTAGATCTGAGCCCAAAAAACCTTCTGAGAATAGAGTTCTAAGGATGAATTTTACCTGCAGTGAACATTAGATGCATAGCATGGATGAAGAAGTAAACAGCTCAACAATATCTTAAAGCCAAGATGGTAGGAGGTTTCTAATACCATTTATTGGGAAATTATTTTGTTTGTATATTCCTAAACTTGCTTGGAGACTTTCATATTTCTGGCTTTGTTTATTGCTCCTTAGAGTAAAAATTATCCTGCTATTCTTTTTTTTTTTTTTTTTCGGTACGCGGGCCTTTCACCGTTGTGGCCTCTCCCGTTGCGGAGCACAGGCTCCGGATGCACAGGCTCAGCGGCCATGGCTCACGGGCCCAGCCGCTCCACGGCATGTGAGATCCTCCCGGACTGGGGCACGAACTTGTGTCCCCTGCATCGGCAGGTGGACTCCCAACCACTGCGCCACCAGGGAAGCCCCTATCCTGCTATTCTTAACAGATTTGGAAAACACATTCTGTTGAATTATTAAATGCATTCAGTAAAAACAAGGGGAATACTGGGGAGACTGGAAGATCTCAGGAGGCTTCCTTGTAGTTCTTTTGCCCCACCCACCAACATGAAAGGAAAAAAGAAGCCTGGTAAGCTGACTCAGAAGAGCTATTGACAAGGCAACCATCTGTCTTGGTAATAGTAAAACATTCCATATTTTACCTACTAACTTCTCTGATAAGTCATCTCTTCCCTCACAGCATCTTAAGTGTGTCATCTTTTATGACATGTGGGTCAGTCATACTCCTTTGTATTCTAGTGTTTCGTCTTTTATTACCATATGCTCCAGCAGTGCACCCCTCTCTCTACCCCACCTGGACATCTTCCCTGTCGACGTGTCTAGTGTGTGACAGTCTTTCCCTTTAACGTGTTCAGGGAGGGACATCTCTTTTCAGCATGTATTCAATTTGTGACACTTTTATGTCCTTGGGGCATCCCCATTGAAGCTCTTTTTCCCCAGAACGGAGTACTTTTACTGTGAATGTTGTTTTTAAGTTTTCTTGGCAAAACAAAAGTTCGCATGTTATTTTACGGTCATGAGATTCATCAGCGGCCTTTCATTTCATTTTGGCACGCTGAATGTTGTGTTGGGTCGGTAGATACAAATTCCCCTTTGCATTTGGAGGGTGGTGCTGAAGAATATGGGTGGGGGAGATGGGGTATCTCCTTTTCACATTAGGTAGAGATTTAATGTTCCTTCCCAGGCGAAAGAAACCTTCCCTCATTGCCTTTTGAGTCTTGCCTTCATTGTCATTCTCTGGAACACTCCTGTTTACTATGCGTAATCTTGTGACAGAAAGGGAAAAAAGTGTGTGTGTGTGTGTTCAGTGAGGATTAGAAGAAGAGAAGAAGGAGAAAAGACCTGGTTATGCCCACTATAGATAAACACGCTAATATGTGCTTTCATATGTCAATTCTCATTTCATTGATCCTCTGTGTAGCATAATAGATAAAAGCACAGACTCTGAAGCAGAAATGTTTTAGTGTCCCAGCGTCACTTTTTACCAGCTGTATTATAATCCTGGGGACTTCTCTTAAGCTCTCCAGGATCCAATTTCTTTATTTGTAAGAATGTAAACATTCTCATTTGTGAAGAGTGTTGTTGTGGAGTTTAAACAAGTTAAATTCAAACCAATCTACTCAATTTTGGTCCACTTAGCATAGTATCTGACATTTGCTCTGGAATCTTAAGCTATTATTGCTCCTTAAATGGGTGTGAAATAATAATTGCATCCACTTTTAAAGCTGAAATAGTTCAGTGGGAGAGTGTAAAGAATTTCTTGCTATTATCAATAAAACCCTATAAGTGACAGTGATGGAATCAGGATCAAAGTTTGTGTTTTAGTTAAGATACAAGTTTTAGGCACAACATTGTAAATCAACTATACTTCAATTAAAAAAATTATAGGTTTGGCTGCTGTGAAATAGACCGGAAATAGTACGCTAGAAAATAACAGCCTTTTGATCTTCTATAAAAGTCTAAGCTGGTAGATTTCAGGCACCCACAATTCTTCTTACTTCTTTTTTTTTTTTTTTTTTTGCGGTACGCGGGCCTCTCACTGTTTTGGCCTCTCCCGTTGCGGAGCACAGGCTCCGGACGCGCAGGCTCATTGGCCATGGCTCACGGGCCCAGCCGCTCCGCGGCATGTGAGATCCTCGTGGACCGGGGCACGAACCCGTGTCCCCTGCATCGGCAGGCGGACTCTCAACCACTGCGCTACCAGGGAAGTCCAATTCTTACTGCTTGCTCCACCATTTTTGAGGTTTGTCCTTGTTTGCACAGTCCAAGAGGGCAAAGGTCAAGAGGGAGGGCTGCCCCTGCCTTTAAGACAGTAAGTTCTCAAGTTCAGGTTTGCACATTAGAATCACTGGGGGGAGTATTTACGAAATACTGATCCCCAGTCCCCTCCTCCTCAGAGATTCTGACTCAGTTGATCTGATATCAGGTTTCTGTTTCTTCTTTTTAATTTGTTTGTTTTTAGGCAGATGTTTTAACTGCTTCCTATTCACCCTATTAATGAGGGAGGGATTCTTGCTCTAGGGTTATGGGGAGGGTCAAACACAGACACCTGACCCTGCACAGGTGAGCCTGCCTGCAGTTCACAGGAGCTCAGAGCCTGGTGCAGGAGGATATGCACGGTGTGCAGGGCTGCATGGGGGTTGCACCTGGGAACTGAGTGAACAGCCAGGGGCTGTGGGAGACAGGCTTTGTAGACTCATGAGGATAGGGTGTCTCCTGGTTCCAGTGAGAAGATGTGGTTGCCTTATTTGAATGATTTCGTGGACTGGCAGGAACTGAAACCCGCTCCTTGGGGGTCAGCAGGAACTGTGCCTGGTCCTTCGAGGAGGGTCGTCTGGCTGGGGCACCCTCAGTGCAGGAGCAAAGTGGGAGGGGAACACGCTAATATGTGCTTTCATATGTCACAGCAAGGCCAGCCCAGACCCTCTCAGCCCAGACCCTCCCAATCTGACAGATGTCAAAGCAGCACAAAATATTGAGCCTTACCTTTAGGCCTTCCACCGTGATGGTCCAGGAGGGATTTTTCAGGTTTCCTCCATATAGTGACCCAGGCATTCAGGCTCCATCTGTCCTGTGGCCCCTCCGTCCCCTATAGAGCAGGCACATCCATTTTCTAGAAGCCTTGAGCCAGAAGAATCAAACGTTGCTCCGTTCTCATGACCACACCTACCAGCAAGGAGATTGGGGAAGACAGTCTTGACTTTGCAGTTTTCCCCAGTGGACCTGGATTACTGTTGAAGGGGGAGAGGGGTTGAAGCCACTATCCGCCATTACCTTTACATCTCACTTACAGTCTAGGGAAGTATTTATTTATTAATTTTTTCTCTTAATATTACTCAGAGTTTAACCCTTTATCTGTTTGTGCTTTATTTTCAGTGTTTCTGTCTTCAGAATCCATAACCCTTGCTTGTTTTTTTCCACCCATAGGATGAACTGCTGCTTTCCTTCCAGGTTCAGCTAACTGGACTTCCTTAAATCTTTCTAGGCTACTCCAGAAATTTTGCTCTAAATCCTTCTATACTACTCTTCTTTTGAATTATTTGATAATAATGATCACAAGAAATTGTCATATTTCTAACATTGCTTTATTATACAAGTCACTTAATTCCTTTGTTAGTAACCCATTTTTCACATCCACTTTGACCACTCAGTTAGGTCAAAAATGCCTAAAAGTTACACACAGTATCTTGGGCTTAGTTTTGTCTTCTCTGGCACTTAGGTTTTGGCCTTTTTACAGAGGAGGTGGGCAGGTTCATTTGACATACATATACAAATACGTATCCATGAACACTCACACCGATAACGAATAGATTTAACTGGTATATTTAATGTACGCAACTTGGGGGATATAATTAAAATGCAATGTTATTTTGGTCTCTCACTCTCCATTTAAATTGTATTCAGCAGGAAAATTTTTTCCCTGCCATTAAATAAAAACTGTGGCAGACCTCATGGCTTTTATGATCAATCCTAAATCATAGAAAAACTTAGTTCTTTTTATTCACAGAACACTCTCAAATTTTAAAAAATAGAGTTGCTCATTCAATATATTAATCTTCTTTTATCTGCATTCAAGGATGTCATTTTTTTTTCTTGTCTCCCACTGAGTGCTTACAAGAGGCTGGCCACCCGCATGGGGAGAGGTGAAGGCCTAGTGTCTTTCTCTTCCTCTGGGTGCTGTGCTTTTGTCCATCATCATTGCTTCTCATTTCCCATCTCGGCTAAAGAAACCTGATTTTGAGAACTCTCACACTTAGGTAAGACTGTACATCACTCTCTATAGGCATTAGTTATTTCCTATTTTACTCTATTAAATTTCATCATAATTTTCCCCTTTATACTCTTTTGTTACTGAATTTACTTATATTTTCATCTCCCCTACCTGCTCTCAGAACTCTCCTTTAAAAGTTTTACTCCTTTTCTCAGAAAAGCATTGAGTATCCTGAGCATAAAAAGTTTCTTTCCACCTTCCCAGTGGACAGTCTAGAAGAGGGATGTTTTCCTTCTCATTTTTATACGTCTGGTGCATCCGGTTTCCTCACACGTTTATCATTGGATTTCTCACATAGTGCCTAAAGATCAAAGCATTTCCTTTTATGCATCTGGTGTTCTCTTTGTTCTGCATGCTATCAATATATACCTTGCCTTCTTTGAAACTGTTTTTTATCAACTGCCTGTGTTCTTGTTTTTGAATGAGGCTGGAACGTCTCTGCTCTGCTCCTCTGTCTAGTGTCCCTTCTTTCATTGTAGGCGGCCGGCTCTTTCTTCCTGGCAATCCTTCCTTTGGCTCTCGAAGCAGCACCCTTTCCTCCATGAGGCTCTTCTATTGTATCCCCAGTACTAGTGTTACAGCCCCACCGGCAAATTCTTCCCTTTATCTTTCAGCCTGGGATCCTCTATTGAACTCTCTTCAAGCTCACAAAAGTCTCTTCTCTTCTCAGTATATGAAACCATCACTCTTTCTTCCTCTTGTCCCAAGTTACATGTTTTTTTTCTCCCCCTTGCTCAACAGATGGATTACCATTTCTCTTCTCAGGCTGAATAAAATTTATCATCGCTTCTAGCATTCATCAATTTCAGATTTCATATGACGTCTACGGTTTGGGACTCTTTCTTACAATTTGAGGCTACCGTATGTACCCTCGTGTGGTGAAGAGTTTCAAAGCATCTCATGTCTTGGGCTGCCTTATAAAACTTCTTTTTTTATTTGACACTTCTGGCAGAATGCATTATACTCTCCCATTTACACAGCAATCACTTTGCTACTCTCTATTGGCAGTACATCACTGTTTCTTTTTCCCTAACAGAGGTATATTTTACTGAAGGTAAATCTATATAGCTATCATTTTCTCACACAGTCTTCATGATTTTTGTGCATAAATTTTAGGTATTTTTTGCCTATACTTAAACAAATGGATTACTGTTTTGACACAGTACTCCGATTTAATAGGTAATTATTGCATTTTGCTATTTTGATCTCAGGACACTAACTTCTATAATTTAATTTTTCTTTTAATGTCTGCTCTATTATTTTTCTTACTTTGTATTTTTAGTGCATCCCTGTTCCCCCCAGATGATTTTTATCCAATTAATCTGTGCTGCACAGATGCCAAAACAAATATTGTAAGCTGACTATACCTTACATTTTACAAAACGTTTGAGATTAGAAAACTATGTAAGAATAGCCTCCGCTCTCAAGAAAATCGCAATAAAGAAGGGAAGGTATACGCTTAAACAAATAATTAAATTCCAGTGTGATATGCACAGAGGCAAAAGCTTATAAACAGACAGGGAGACAATTATTGACACTGGAGAAATGAGGGAATGCTTCCCAGAGGCATTGAGACCCTGAGTAGCACTGCTAAAGCAAATGGTAGGTCACTGGAGAGACAGAAAATGCATACATGTATATGTGTGGCCGAGTCGCTTTGTTGCGCACCTGAAACTGTTAACAACATTGTTAATCGGCTGTATTCCAATATAAAATAAAAAGTTAAAAAACCCTAAAACCTTAACAAAGCATGCTCCAGCAGAATGATGGTTTACATAAGCTAATAAACCCTGAGACAAATATTCAAAAAAAAAAAAAAAAAAAGAAAGGGACTGCTGATGGATGGAATGGTCTGGGTACCGAGGTCTGTGCTGGCTGACAAGGAATTCGCTCTTGCTGGAGCATCAACTGGGTAGGCAGGTGTGGGTGAGCTGTGAGAGGTGGGGATGGAAAGGCATATGGCTGGAGGAGGTCAAGAAATCTCTTGCCTATCATTCTGGGTAGGAGTGTAGACTTCATTCTGTATGTGAGAAGAAGCCATTAAAGGCAGATAGGCGGGGGAATGATTTTGTCAGATGGGATGAGATCTGATCACTGCGTAGGATGCCGGGAGGGCAGCAGTAGCAACGCAGAAGTCAGCCAGGTGAGTTATGAAACTGTTGCCTAGAAGAGAAACTTGGAGGGTCGGAGCAATAGTAGTGGCAGTGGTGATGGAAAGGAAAAGGCTTCTTCCTGACTGGACATGAACCCAAGCAGAAGATAGTGTAGGACACAGGCAGATTTCTGGCTCCTGGAAGGAGCTACCAATCGAGGCAGGTGACCCTGGAGAAAGAGTGGCACGTCCTGAATGTCAGCCTTTTTCCTTCTTTGTGCTGTACCTGCAGAGTTCTATTCTATCAGAAAGTCTGACCTCTTAAATTTCCCGCCTTCTCAGGCCATTCACTTTCTGTTTTGTAGCTCAACACAGTATTTTCTGTTTAAGCAACACAGGCTCACACTCCACAGAGGCAGCTGGGGACAATTCCAGGGCAACAGTAAGTGATGGATCCTGGAATTGCAGTAGCTGTATTTCATGGCTACAGCTCATGAAATGACTTACATGTGTAGTCTCTCTATCCAAGGATTCACCCACAGAATCAAATTTTTGGTGACAGGTGGGGAGAGCATGACTTGTTAGATTTGTACCCTCAAAGCTGAATCAATGCTATTTCATATTAAGCAATTTTGTTAACATTCTAGGGAAGTGATTGTGTCTGTGTTTCAGACATGCCTAAGTGTGCTGTCAGGGTGAGTGCTATGTCATCCCAGCAGTATTCCATAAATTGCCATAATTGTGTGATGAAACTCGTACATGAATGCTCTGACAGTCTTATATTTTTCCCATTCAAAATCCTTAAATATAATCTTAAAAAAAGTGGAATCTGGGTTACTGTGTTCAAGAAGAGACAAACGGCATTCATATATATTTGGGATATACCATCTGTTCACTCTCATAGCTCATGTTTTTGTTTTTTTCCTCAGTAAATCCCATGGGTATTGTTTTTTTCTACCTAGACACTGGAAGTACTTTTAGTTATCTGTCAAAGTTCTGCAGAAGTTTTAAACCATCTGCTAGTGCTTTCCAGAGTTTTCTTCTTTCCTCTTTGGTAGACTCTTTTTTTTTTTTAATCATGTTTCCCATGGTTATATTTTTCATCTTTCCTTCTGTGGGCTTGAAACACTCAGCTGGAATGGAGTCCCTGTTACACACCCGTCACCAATGCACAACCTATGTCAGCTTCCCTTTGCTTTATAATTAGCATTTCCATTCTCGACATATTCCTCAAGGCTTCATTTGTATCCACGCTTCCCTAACAGTGTTTGCATCTGTCAGCGAGCACAAAATCCCTCATGTTCCCCTAGTGAGACTCAGGAATATTTACTTTTCCCTCAATGTTCCCGTGAGTGCCGTCCTTGCTGGAAGCACTTATCAGCTTCACTCCTTCCCCCACCCTTGTGGACTCCAGATGCACCCCCCCCCCGATATGTTTCATCTGTTCCCAGTGTGATCCAGATGCTGTGTATTTCCTTCCCAGGAAATGCGAGATCTTTATAAGCCGTCCCCCAAGAGCCATCTTTCTGCCTCTGTGCCCAAGCCTGTTGTATTTTCCCCACATGCCAGAGGTGCACGTGGCTCCACTCCTTCCCAGTACAGACGTGCCAGACCTCCACCTTCTGTTCTCTTAGCACTGCAGTTCTCCGCACCCCTGGTACACCTTTTTACCTTACACAGTGCCCGGCTGGGTTATCTTTTCTCATCGCAAGCATCTATTAATGTTTCTTGCATTAAGGATAGAGCAGGTCGCTTCTCTTGCTGTAGGAGGTTAGGGATATACGACTTGATTCGAACACATAGCCTGTGGATTTTACTCTTTGGTACTGCATGTGTTTCTCGTAATCTCTACCATCCCAGTAGGAATATGTAGTATCGTACCATTCTTTGGAAACTCTGAGGTCATTATTTGCCTTTTCATTTATATTCATTATAGCATGAAGTAAACACTTGTTCAGAGTAGGCTAAGAGCAAGGCCTAGTGCCAAATCCTGTGCTCATCAAAATGAAGAAGACATAGTTAATGTGCTGACTGTTGTGTACAACATAATCTCATCCCTGAGCTTTTGGAGACATGGGTGAATTTCTCAGACAATGGTTTTGTGTCTGTCAGAACACATGAAACAGAGCTCTGTATGTCTATAATTTGCATAAATTATATGGCTATTACTCATAAACTAGTTATCCTGAATTTGTTCTTTTGAAGTGCCTCGATTTGGTGGAGCTGGCTTGTTTTCTGTCCCTTGTTCCACAATGACCTGGCCCTTCAATTTCCTTAATTCAGTTTGCTCATCCATCAGTGTAACGGAGCAATGCTTTAGTGATGTCGGCTCTCCCCCATCTTCAGCATATCTAATTAGTTTTCTCAGAGTCTTGCTTAGAATTTTTCCTTAGATAATCAGAATTTGTACTTTTCGTTCTCTGTGGGGTGCCTTATGTATCATTTTTTCCGTAAGATTTATAAATGTAAACTGTGTTCATTAACTTTTCTGTCTTCTGTCAGTATGCTTCAGTTCATGACAGTTCCACCTGGGAACATTGCAACTTTTCTCCCCTGTGCAGAAAATATTTCTAAACAGTTGTCATCATCTCCTTTAGTGCTATAGGGGGGATTGTTTTTCTTCTTAAATATTAAGTCTGTATGGAACCTTGTTCTTACAGCAGCTTTTATCCGTTTGTTTGGTTTTCAGCTAAGTAAATCAACTACACAAATTAACCATATATTATTCTTAGGACATGGAACCTTCAGTCTTTTTCTATTTGAAGACTAAACTGGTACATTGTTTATATTTTTAATATCCATCCATTCTCCAAGTATTTATAGAGCACATACGTGTTCCAAGCAGTCTTCTAGTCTAGATAATACAGAAGTGAGCAAAAATTCCTGCCTTCGTAAATCTTACATCTTAGGTAGGGAGACACAAAATGACTGAATTACTAAGCAAAATCCAGTTTATAGTGTTGGGGAAAAAATCATAACAAGGCATAGTGATAAGAAATGTGTATGTGTGTACTGGTGTGTGTGTGTGTGTAATTTTGATGTGTCCAGGAACATCTCAGTTGAGGGGTGAGGGGGTGAGGAGGGGTAAGTCATGTTGACATCCAAACGAAGACTGTTCCAGGTGACAGGGACAGCATTTCACATGCCCCAGCCTGGGAGGATGACATGCCGTGCTTGGGAAACCAGAGGAAGGTCGTGGAGTTGGAGTGTGGTTGGTGAGGAGGGGGAGGGGTAGGAGGTCAGTGTAGGGAGATGGTGAAACTCAGGTGGGATAAGGCCTTGCAGGGCGCCTGAAGTTTCATGAAGTGTGTATTGTGAGACCTTTCCCCAAGTGCACACTTTTCTTTTTTTTAACATCTTTATTGGAGTATAGTTGCTTGACAATGGTGTGCTAGTTTCTGCTTTATAACAAAGTGAATCAGCTATATATATACACATATCCCCATATCCCTTCCCTCTTGCGTCTCCTTCCCACCCTCCCTATCCCACCCCTCCAAGCGGTCACAAAGCACCGAGCTGATCTCCCTGGGCTATGTGGCTGCTTCCCACTAGCTAGCTATTTTACGTTTGGTAGTGTATATATGTCCATGCCACTCTCGACTTTGTCCCAGCTTACCCTTCCCCCTCCCCGTATCCTCAAGTCCATTCTCTAGTAGGTCTGTGGCTTTATTCCCATCTTGCCCCTAGGTTCTTCATGACCATTTTTTGTTGTTGTTTTTTAGATTCCATATATATGTGTTAGCATACGGTATTTGTTTTTCTCTTTCTGACTTACTTCACTCTGTATGACACACTCTAGGTCCATCCACCTCTCTACAAATAACTCAATTTCGTTTCTTTTTATGGCTGAGTAATATTCCATTGTATATATGTGCCACATCTTCTTTATCCATTCATCTGTTGATGGACACTTAGGTTGCTCCATGTCCTGTTTATTGTAAATAGAACTGCAGTGAATATTGTGGTACATGACTCTTTTTGAATTATGGTTTTTCTCAGGGTATATGCCCAGCAGTGGGATTGCTGGGTCGTCTGGTAGTTCTATTTTTAGTTTTTTAAGGAACCTCCATACTCTTCTCCATACTGGCTGTATCAGTTTACATTCCCACCAACAGTGCAAGAGGGTTCCTTTTCTCCACACCCTCTCCAGCATTTATTGTTTGTAGATTTTTGGATGATGGCCATTCTGACTGGTGTGAGATGATATCTCATTGTAGTTTTGATTTGCATTTCTCTAATGATTAATGATGTTGAGCATTCTTTCATGTGTTTGTTGGCAATCTGTATATCTTCTTTGAAGAAATGTCTATTTAAGTCTTCTGCCCATTTTTGGATTAGGTTCTTTGGTTTTTTGTTACTGAGCTGCATGAGCTGCTTATAAATTTTGGAGATTAATCCTTTGTCAGTTGCTTCATTTGCAAATATTTTCTCCCATTCTGAGGGTTGTCTTTTGGTCTTGTTTATGGTTTCCTTTGCTGTGCAAAAGCTTTGAAGTTTCATTAGGTCCCATTTGTTTGTTTTTAGTTCCATTTCTCTAGGAAGTGGGTCAAAAAGGATCTTGTTGCGATTTATGTCATAGAGTGCTCTGCCTATGTTTTCCTCTAAGAGTTTGATAGTTTCTGGCCTTACATTTAGGTCTTTAATCCATTTTGAGTTTATTTTTGTGTATGGTGTAAGGAAGCGTTCTAATTTCATTATTTTACATGTAGCTGTCCAGTTTTCCCAGCACCACTTATTGAAGAGTCTGTCTTTTCTCCACTGTATATTCTTGCGTCCTTTATCAAAGATAAGGTGACCATATGTGCGTGGGTTTATCTCTGGGCTTTCTATCCTGTTCCATTGATCTATATTTCTGTTTTTGTGCCAGTACCAAACTGTCTTGATTACTGTAGCTTTGTAGTATAGTCTGCAGTCTGGGAGCCTGATTCCTCCAGCTCCGTTTTTCTTTCTCAAGATTGCTTTGGCTATTTGGGGTCTTTTGTGTTTCCATACAAATTGTGAAATTTTTTGTTCTAGTTCTGTGAAAAATGCCATTGGTAGTTTGATAGCGATTGCATTGAATCTGTAGATTGCTTTGGGTAGTAGAGTCATTTTCACCATGTTGATTCTTCCATTCCAAGAACATGGTATATCTCTCCATCTGTTTGTATAATCTTTAATTTCTTTCATCAGTGTCTTACAGTTTTCTGCATACAGGTCTTTTGTCTCCTTAGGTAGGTTTCTTCCTAGATATTTTATTCTTTTTGTTGCAGTGGTAAATGGGAGTGTTTTCTTAATTTCACTTTCAGATTTTTCATCATTAGTGTACAGGAATGCAAGAGATTTCTGTGCATTTTGTATCCTGCTACTTTACCAAATTCATTGATTATCTCTAGTAGTTTTCTGCTACCATCTTTAGGATTCTCTATGTATAGTAACATGTCATCTACACACAGTGACAGCTTTACTTCTTCTTTTCCGATTTGGACTCCTTTTATTTCTTTTTCTTTGACTGCTGTGGCTAAAACTTCCAAAACTATGTTGAATAATAGTGGTGAGAGTGGGCAACCTTGTCTTGTTCCTGATCTTAATGGAAATGGTTTCAGTTTTTCACCATTGAGAACGGTGTTGACTGTGGGTTTGTCATATATGGCCTTTATTATGTTGAGGTAAGTTCCCTCTATGCCTAAACTTTCTGGAAGGTTTATATCATAAATGGGTGTTGAATGTTGTCAAAAGCTTTCTCTGCATCTATTGAGATGATCATATGGTTTTTCTCCTTCACTTTGTTAATATGGTGTATCCCATTGACTGAGTTGCGTATATTGAAGAATCCTTGCATTCTTGGGATAAACCCCACTTGATCATGCTGTATGATCCTTTTAATGTGCTGTTGGATTCTGTTTGCTAGTATTTGGTGGAGAATTTTCACATCTATGTTCATCAGTGATATTGGCCTGTAGTTTTCTTTCTTTGTGACATTTTTGTCTGGTTTTGATCTCAGGGTGATGGTGGCCTCGTAGAAAGAGTTTGGGAGTATTCCTTCCTCTGCTATGTTTTGGAAGTGTTTGAGAAGTATAGGTGTTAGCTCTTCTCTAAATTTTTGATAGAATTTGCCTGTGAAGCCATCTGGTCCTGGGCTTTTGTTTGTTGGAAGATTTTTAATCACAGTTTCAATTTCAGTGCTTGTGATGGGTCTGTTTATATTTTCTGTTCCTGGTTCAGCCTTGGAAGGTGGTACTTTTCTAAGAATGTGTCCATTTCTTCCAGGTTGTCCATTTTATTGGTGTATAGTTCCTGGTAGTAATCTCTCATTGTCCTTTGTATTTCTGCAGTGTCAGTTGTTACTTCTCCTTTTTCATTTCTAATTCTATTGATTTGAGTCTTGTCCCTTTTTTTCTTGATGAGTCTGGCTAATGGTTTATCAATTTTGTTTTATCTTCTCAAAGAACCAGCTTTTAGCTTTATTGATCTTTGCTATCATTTCCTTCATTGCTTTTTCATTTATTTCTAATCTGACCTTTTTGATTTCGTTCCTTCTGCTGACTTCGGAGTTTTCTTGTTCTTCTTTCTCTAATTGCTTTAGGTGTAAAGTTAGATTTGAGATGTTTCTTGTTTCTTCAGGTAAGATTGTATTGCTATAAACTTCCATCTTAGAACTGCTTTTGATGCATGCCGTAGATTTTGGGTTGTCGTGTTTTCATTGTCAGTTGTTTCTAGGTATTTTTTGATTTCCTCTTTGCTTTCTAAAGTGATCTCTTGGTCATTAAGTAGTGTATTGTTTAGCCTCCATGTGTGTGTATTTTTTTACAGACTTTTTCCTGTAATTGATATCTAGTCTCATAGCATTGTGGTAGAAAAAGACACTTGAAACGATTTCAATTTTCTTAAATTTACCAAGGCTTGATTTGTGACCCAAGATATGATCTATCCTGGAGAATGTTCCATGAGCACTTGAGAAGAAAGTGTATTCTGTTGTTTTTGGATGGAATGTCCTATAAATATCAATTAAGTCCATCTTGTTTAATGTGTCATTTAAAGCTTGTGTTTCCTTATTTACATTTTGGATGTTCTGTCTGTTGGTGAAAGTGGGGTGTTAAAGTCCCCTACAATGATTGTGTTACTGTCGATTTCCCCTTTTATGGCTGTTAGTATTTGCCTTATGTATTGAGGTGCTCCTATGTTGGGTGCATAAATATTTACAACTGTTTATCTTCTTCTTGGATTGATCCCCTGATCATTATGTAGTGTCCTTCTTTGTCTCTTGTAATAGTCTTTGTTTTAAAATCTATTTTGTCTGATAGAGAATTGCTACTCCAGCTTTCTTTTGATTTCCATTTGCATGGAATATCATTTTTAATCCCCTCACTTTCAATGTGTATGTGTCCCTAGGTCTGAAGTGGGTCTCTTGTAGACAGCATATATACGGGTCTTGTTTGTATCCATTCAGCCAGTCTAAGTCTTTTGGTTGGGAGCATTTAATCCATTTACATTTAAGGTAGTTATTGATATGTATGTTCCTCTTACCATTTTCTTGATTGTTTTGGGTTTGTTATAGTAGGTCTTTTCCTTCTCTTGTGTTTCCTGTCTAGAGAAGTTCCTTTAACATTTGTTGTATATCTGATTTGGTGGTGCTGAATTCTCTTAGCTTTTGCTTGTCTGTAAAGGTTTTAGTTTCTCTGTCAAATCTGAATGAGATCCTTGCTGGGTAGACTAATCTTGGTTGTAGGTTTTCCACCTTCATCACTTTAAATATGTCCTGCCACTCCCTTCTGGCTTGCAGAGTTTCTGCTGAAAGATCAGCTGTTAACCTTATGGGGATTCCTTTGAGTGTTATTTTGTTGTTTTTCACTTGCTGCTTTTAATATTTTTTCTTTGTATTTAATTTTGATGGTTTGCTTAATATGTGTCTTGGTGTGTTTCTCCTTGGATTTATCCTGTATGAGACTCTGTGCTTCCTGGACTTGATTAACTATTTCGTTTCCCATATTAGGGAAGTTTTCAACTATAATCTCTTCAAATATTTTCTCAGTCCCTTTCTTTTTCTCTTCTTCTCGGACCCCTATAATTCGAATGTTGATGCGTTTAATGTCTCAGAGTTCTTTGAGACTGTCTTCAATTCTTTCAATTCTTTTTTCTTTATTCTGCTCTACAGTAGTTATTTCCACTGTTTTATCTTCCAGGTCACTTATCCGTTTTTCTGCCTCAGTTATTCTGCTATTGATTCCTTCTAGAGAATTGTTAATTTTATTTATTGTGTTGTTCATCATTGTTTGTTTGCTCTTTAGTTCTTCTAGGTACTTGTTAAACGTTTCTTGTATTTTCTCCATTCTATTTCCAAGATTTTGGATCATCTTTACTATCATTACTCTGAATTCTTTTTCAGGTAGACTGCCTATTTCCTCTTCATCTTTTAGGTCTGGTGGGGTTTTATATTGCTCCTTCATCTGCTGCGTGCTTCTCTGTCTTCTCATTTTGCTTAACTTACTGTGTTTGGGGTCTCCTTTTCGCAGGCTGCAGGTTTGTAGTTCCCATTGTTTTTGATGTCTGCCCCCAGTGGCTAAGGTTGTTTCAGTGCATTGTGTAGGCTTCCTGGTGGAGGGGACCTAGTGTTTGTGTTCTGGTGGATGAGGTTGGATCTTGTCTTTCTGGGGTGCTGATCCACGTCTGGTGGTGTGTTTTGGGGTGTCTGTGGCCTTATTATGATTTTAGGCAGCCTCTCTGCTAATGCGTGGAATTGTGTTCCTGTCTTGCTAGTTGTTTGCCATAGGGTGTCCAGCACTGTAGATTGCTGGTCGTTGAGTGGATCTGGTTCTTGGTGTTGAGATGGAGATCTCTGGGAGATTTTTGACATTTCACATTATGTGGAGCTGGGAGGTCTCTTATGGACCAGTGTCCTGAACTTGGCTCTCCCAGCTCAGAGGCACAGCACTGATGCCTGGCTGGAGCACCAAGAGCCTGTCATCCACATGGCTCAGAATAAAAGAGAGAAAAAAAACGAAAGAAAGAAGAAGATAAAATAAGATAAAGTTATTAAAATAATAAATAAGTATTACAAAATTTTTAAAAAGTAATAAAAAAAGAAAGAATGAAGAGAGCAACCAAACCAAATAACAAATCCACCAATGATAACAAGTGCTAAAAACTATTAAAAAAAAAAAAAAAAGAAAAACAAAGAAAAAAACGGACAGACAGAACCCTAGGACAAATGGTAAAAGCAAAGCTCTACAGGCAAAATCACACACAGAAGGATACATATGCACCCTCAGAAAAAGAGAAAAAGGGGAAAAAATATATATATATATATCTCGTTGCTCCCAAAGTCCACCTCCTCAATTTGGGATAAGTCGTTGTCTGTTCATGTATTCCACAGATGCAGGTACATCAAGTCGATTGTGGAGATTTAATCAGCTGTTCCTGAGGCTGCTGGGAGAGATTTCCCTTTCTCTTCTGTGTTTGCACAGCTCCTGGGGTTCAGCTTTGGATTTGGACCTGCCTCTGTGTGTAGGTCCTCTGAGGGCGTCTGTTCTTCGCCCAGACAGGAGGGGGTTGAAGGAGCCGCTGATTCGGGGGATCTGGCTCACTCAGGCCGGGGGGGGCAGGGAGGGGCACGGATGCGGGGCGAGCCTTCGGCGCCAGAGGCCGGCATGACGTTGCACCAGCCTGAGGTGCGCCGTGCGTTCTCCCGGGGAAGTTGTCCCTGGATCACTGGACCCTGGCAGTGGCGGGCTGCACAGGCTCCTGGGAGGGGAGGTGTGGATAGTGACCTGTGCTCGCAGACAGGCTTCTTGGTGGCGGCAGCAGCCTTAGCGTCTCATGCTCGTCTCTGGGGTCTGCGCTGATAGCCACAGCTCGCACCCATCTCTGGAGCTCCTTTAAGCGGTGCTCTGAATCCCCTCTCCTCGTGCACCCCGAAACAATGTTTTATTGCCTCTCTGACAGCTGCAGACTTTTTCCCGGACTCCCTCCCGACTAGCCGTGGCGCACCAGCCCCCTTCAGGCTGTGTTCACGCCGCCAACCCCAGTCCTCTCCCTGTGATCCGACCTCCGAAGCCCGAGCCTCAGCTCCCAGCCCCGCCCGCCCCGGTGGGTGAGCAGAGAAGCCTCTCGGGCTGGTGAGTGCCGGTCGGCACCGATCCTCTGTGCGGGGATCTCCCCGCTTTGTCCCCCGCACCCCTGTTGCTGTGCTGTCCTCTGTGGCTTCGAAGATTCCCCCTCCGCCACCCGCAGTCTCCGACCCTGAAGGGGCTTCCTAGTGTGTGGAAACCTTTCCTCCTTCATAGCTCCCTCCCACTGGTGCAGGCCCGTCCCTATTCTTTTGTCTCTGTTTTTCCTTTGTTCTTTTACCCTACCCAGGTACATGGGGAGTTTCTTGCCTTTTGGGAGGTCTGAGATCTTCTGCCAGCATTTAGTTGGTGTTCTGTAGGAGTTGTTCCACGTGTAGATGTATTTCTGGTGTATCTGTGGGGAGGAAGGTGATCTCCGTGTCTTAGTCTTCCGCCATCTTGAAACTCCTCCCCACATGCACACTTTATTTCTCATGGCCCTAGGAGCATGACTAATCATTTCTTTTTCTAAGGGCTGCTGGCTTCCTCCCAGTGGGCTGTGTCTCCCTCCCTCCCTCCCTCCCTCCCTCCCTCCCTCCCTCCCTTTTCCTTCTTTCCTTCCTTTTCTCCTTTCTTTTTGCCCCATGTTATTCCTATTTCTTCTTTCACAGTTTATCCCAGCACAGTCTCTCATCTTCATTTACAAACCCTTTCTTCCTGCCCATGATGACCCCGGCATATCATTTTTCTGAAGACATTGTATTTCTTACTCATTCTCAGGTCATATGAGAACTCGGGCATTCAGTAAATACTTGGCGGCAGGAATGACAAGAATGGGGCTTTTCTCTTTCTATATTTCAGGCCCAGTCTCTGATTTCCAGCTGCTTCCCTTCGTCCTTGGCTCCTTTAGTGCTTTCGATGCACGACAGAAATCAGACTCTCACCTTGTGGACTCTAGGTCCCTCTTCTGCACTTTTTTTTTTCACTTGGCTTCTGCATGCCAAGAAGCACACCTTTGCGCTCACCCTTCTCAGTTACCTCTGGGACTGTCAGAGGCACCCTGTCTTTGCTCGCTCACCACCTTCACTTTGTCTTTGCTTCCCTTTTGCATCTCTGTGTCGGTCTAATTTTGTGTACCTCCTTGGTGGTTTTTTTGGTTAGCTCTCTAGTGGAGTACAGGGTGGTTATAGAACCCTGGATTTATGGAGCTAGAAATGATTCTGTGTAGTCCAGCATCTCCTAATACATGAACAAATAGTGCTTTCCTCATGACCCCACATATATGAAGGCAGAGGGCCTGGGCTCGTAGTTGTGTTGTCATTTTTCTCATGTGCATTTGCTTTAGGTGCTGTTTCTTCTCTATGGCAAAGGAATAGTGATGTGATGTTCAGGTCACCCTAGGTGCCTTGTACACATTGTTTTCCCCATTTTTTACTCTACAGGTGATGTTCAGAATCCTGTTTTCTCTGGGAAAAACTTTCTGGATAACCCCAGCCCTTCACTCTTGCACCTTGCTCTCAGCTACTTAATCCTTCGTGGTTGATACTACTTACTTGATATTAACCCAGTATTGCCTAATATATATTTGTTTATGCATTTATATTTGCATTCATTTATATTTCTTGTTTCTTCGGTTAGATTGATAGATGCTAAGGGCAGAGTATCTCTCTCTCTCTTTCTCAAAATCTTTCTGTTATACCCACCATGACACTTAATGATTTTTTTTAAGTAAGTGCTCAATAGTATATTTTAAAAATGATCATGGAACATGATCTTTTTACTCAGCTTTAAAATTCTTCTGTTTACTGCCCCCCTCCAATTGGAACTCTTGGTATGTCATCTTTAAGCCTAGTTCAAGCATGGATTCCTGTCCTCTACTTTTGTGGGGAAGGCTATTCATCATTATTGACTCAGCAAAATCAACTTTGATCTCTCATTTCATTTCCTCTGTGTTTACTTTTCTTGAAATATTCCCCAGGATATTGTTTGTCTCCATAACCACATTAAACCAACTTGTTTAACCAACTTCATGATTTTTCCGTTCTCTGGGTTACCTTTCTTTTTCATACCATTATTCACACACAAAGAAAGCTTTTGCAGCTTGTGTGCCTTGATTTTCTGCAAATATCAATTTAATAACTGTTGTACCTTAACAAAAAGTGATTCTTATTCAGTAATATTTTTCAAATCTGATACAAAAGTGATATCTACTTCTTGTGAACAATTTGGAAAACTCACCCATTGAAGTAGCCTGGAATATAATGCAGCTTCCCAGAGTTAACTATTGTGTGTTTGTGTGTGTGTGTGTGTGTGTGTGTGTGTGTATGTGTGTGTAGTCTGTTTTTCTTCATAAATATATATCCTGTATTCTAACTCATTTTTTTCTATGATAAGTTGTTTCTACCAATAACTTTTTACGTTGTTTGTCATATTACTAAAACTGTGCTTATTTATTGGATTAAATATTATATTTAGAAAATATGTAAATAAGAAAAAAATAAAAATTGCTTGTAACCAAGTACTCAGGATGACCACTATTTAAATTTTCATCCATGTAGCATATTGTGAACTACATTACATGTCATTATATTTTCCACTACATCATTTTTAACATATTAGGCCAATATGCTAGGACAATATTTTATCCTATGTTATATTGGGTGATTTGTTTGGTCAAATTAGATGATTAAATATTAGTTTCCAATATTTTTCCTTAGAATTCTGTAGTTAGCGTTGCTGGAGAAATGTTTTAATTTCACATTTCTGTTTTTTTTACTCTAGGTAAATTAGTGTCTTGAATTGAATTGCTAGACTATGATATGTGTTGCTGTTTGTCTTCCAGTTAGCTTACATTAGTTTACATGTGACTTGGGTATATGGAAATGCCTGTTTACGTGAGATCTTAATAGTACAGAGCTTTACCTCATTTTTTTTTTTTTTTTGCTTTTCCAAATTGTATGCATAACAAGATATCATATTATTTTATAACTTTATACTTCCTGAAATAACAATGAAATTAAACTTTTAAAAAGGGTCCTAGGTTATTTATTTCCCTTCTTTCGTGAATTGCTTGTTCTCATTGATTAGGGTATTTTTTTTTCTTATGTATTTTAAAGAGATCCCTCTATATTAACATTGGTAACTCTTTGTTGTATAGGTTGTAAATGGTTTTCCTAGTTTGCTATAAACTTACCTTTTTTATTTCTTCATGATGATTCTTGACATGCAAACACTTTTTTAGTTAGTTTATGGATTTGACATATGTGCTCAGGAAGAGTGTTCTATACCTGAGACCAGATGAACATTCACTATATTTTATATTAAGTGTATTTTATTTTTTTATATTTAAATGTCTGCCAGATTTGACAGTGAATTGGGTATACAGTGAGAGGTATGGAGTGTTTTGTTTTTTTTCAAAATGGTCCAAACTGCATTTTTTTTCCCCTGTAATCTGTTGTACTTCACAGACTTGAAGTTTATTTTGTATAATATGTGTACAAAATACTTTTACAGGTTTACATAGTCTCACCCCCTTTTCCCCTTCATTTACTTTGGTTATTTAATTTAATGCAACTTTCTTCATTTGATTCTTAGCCAGGTTTATTTTTCCCTATCCAAGATGTTGGCCCATTATGCCTTTGGCATTTGTATAATAGGGGAATTCTTCTTTTTCCTGTCCCCTTGCCCCACCCTTGCCATCCCATCCTTAAATTACAGAGGGCTATTCACTGTCCCTGTTTGAAATTTGAAGACATCTTGACTTTCTACCATGGTAATCTAATGAAGACTTTTGCATTTGGTGCGACTTTGTTATTTCAACTTAAAGCTCTTCTTTTCCCCCCTAAAATGTCCTAAGACAATTTTTCTTAAGTTCATTTTGTACCAACTGCACCCCTTCCATTTTTCCCTTTTAACCCTGAAACATTCCTTTGGCTCCTTGTCAGTCTCAGATTGTGTTTTGCTTTTCTGTGTTTCAGTTATTACCTCGGCCCCCTTTTCTCCTCTTTGTCTATGCCGTGTGTGTCATCTTCACTGTCTTTGAGTCCAGTGCATTGTTACCTCTCAGTGCCTCTTATGCAGGCTCAGCTTCCTGTCTTGTCCACGTTACACATCCTGTGATCGCTTCTAACTCCGTATGCGTTATATAGCCTTAAATGTGGGCTTCGTAGTAACCAACCTTTCTCCTTTTGTGTGGTACAAGTGCTGTATTTTTCTCTGCAGACAACTGATTCTCTTTGTGTCTCATCTATTTTTAAGTCTTTCAATTTACCCCCAGGTTATCTTTAATCTCCTCTCCGTATCTTGGCTACTTCACTTGATCTCAGTGTCTACCCTGTCTGTCAATAATATTCTGTTCCTTTGTCCCAGGTAGTTCACCAGATTTAAGACACTTAGTGTTTGTCTCTCTTCAGGTAAGTCTTCTTTTATTTTTTGACACTCGTGAGAAATGTGGATGTTTTTCTTCTTTATACAGTTGTCCTTATTTTCTATGTCACCCTTCAATACATGATTTATTTTCGCCTTTACTGTTTTTTTTTTTCCCATTTACTTTCTCTCTGTATTGTGAACTCTCTTGTATTTCCCATCTCAATTTCTTTTTATTCCATGTCTCCTGTCACCTTAGTATCTGAGGAGCATTACGTTGGTCCTTAATCCTTCACATATTGTTGCAGCCAAGTTAAATCATCTTTGCTTTTGACAGATTGTCCACTTTTCCTTTTAAAAATCACAGTAAATAGTCTTTTTTCCTACTCATTTTTTAAAGTGATGGTGCGTCTGATCTTCCTTTTGTACCTCATATCCTTTTATTTTGCTTCAGTTTTAGTGTCAGGCATCTGTCACCCTTTGCACTTCTTAGTGATTTATGGATTCTGTGTTTCTCTCTTCTAAATGTTTGAAACGTATCGGTCTTTAATAGATTCAGAGTGTATTATTTTCTTACTCCTTAAATACTAAAGTGCCTTAGTGATTAAAAAATAATCTGTTCAATACATACTTAGAGAAACTTATTAGCATGCCAGGGACTATGAGGGATACATAAGAATGGTTTAGGGGAAGCTCAGTCCGGACCAGATCAGCTAGGGAAGCCTTTAGCGGGGTAAGAATTGGAGCAAGTCTAAAAGAATTAGTAGGTTTCAGATAAGTTAAGAGGAAGAGCGAATGCCAGGCACCACAACCTTTCTTTTATGCTTTAGAACAATTCACAGTTTTGGAGAAAGACTGAATTGAAAAAATGACCTCATTTGACGACGCAAAGATTCAAAGCTTTGCAGTGATTTGTCCCAAATGGTTAGAGAGCTACACCCTCCCTTCAGTTATCACTATTTTTTCTTAATTTATAAATTGTTATTGTCAGGTTTCCACTTTTAATCTACTGATACTATGTTAAATTCATCATCCACTAATCTATAAATCAATGAATATTGCTTGATAAAATGTGATCTATAGTAGCAGATATGAAAAGGACTGCTTTCGGGGAGTTTTTAGTCTCTTGGGCAAGCAAGTAATTGAAATTTTAATTTTGAGTGGGTGAAGAATATACAGTGAAATGTTACACTGTACAGAAAAGCTCTCAGGCTGTTTGAAGTCAGAAAATACAAAAATTAGTGATGGTGGAATTAGTCACAGTCATTATGCAGGTACAAAAATACAGTTGGGCCTTGAGGGGACTGGATAAGTAGAAGAGAGGAAGAGAACATTCTAAGGAAATCTCTCTAAGGATCAATATGTGAAGATAATTACATGTCTTGGCACATAAAGTCGGTGGGTTTTTTTTAAAGATTTTTTTGATGTGGACCATTTTAATTAATTAATTAATTTTTGGCTGTATTGGGTCTTCGTTGCTGCGCGTGGGCTTTCTCTAGTTGTGACGAGTGGGGGCTACTCTTTGTTGCTGTGCGGGCTTCTCATTGCAGTGGTTTCTCTTGTTGCGGAGCATGGGCTCTAGGTGCACGGGCTTCAGTAGTTGTGGCACATGGGCTCAGTAGTTGCGGCACATGGGCTCAGTATTTGTGGCTCATGGGCTCTAGAGCACAGGCTCAGTAGTTGTGGCATATGGACTTAGTTGCTCTGAGGCATGTGGGATCTTAGTGGATCAGGGCTCGAATCCTTGTCCCCTGCATTGGCAGGTGGATTCTTAACCACTGTGCCACCAGGGAAGCCCCCATGATGTGGGCCATTTTTAAAGTGTTTATTGAATTTGTTACAATAGTGTTTCTGTTTTATGTTTTGGTTTTATGGCGGCAAGGCACGTGGGATCTTAGCTCCCTGACCAGGGATCGAACCCGCACCTCCTGAATTGGAAGGTGGAGTCTTAACCACCGGACTGCCAGGGAAGTCCCGAAATCAGTGGTTTGTATGATGTGTTTATCCATCCATTTGTTCATTTATTTAACCATCCAATACTGAGCATGTATCACATGTCAGGTATTCTTTTAGGCTCTGAGATGCAGTGGTGAACAAGACAGACAAAATCTTTGGACAAATGGGGTTTAGATGCTTGGGGAGAGACACTCAATGAAAAATCAAGTAAGGAAAGGGGCTGATAATGGGGACTATAGTTACTAATACTTTATTGCATATTTGAAAGTTGCTAAGAGAGCATATCTTAAAAGCTCTCATCACAAGAATTTGTAACTGTATGCAGATGGATGTTAAGATCATTTTGCAATATATACATATAGTGAATCAGTATGTTGTACACCTGAAACTAATATGTTATGTCAGTCATACCTCAATTAAATAAAATTTTCACATTGCAAAGCCAAAAAAAAGAGAAGGAGGCTGATATTAAACAGCAGAAGTACTACGAAGAAATTAAATCATGTGATGTGACACAAAGAGAGAGAGAGAGACTGGGGAAGGAATCGAGTTAGTGTGGGTAATTGATCCGGAGCTGCCTATAAATCATGAGGAGTCAGTCTCATGGAGATGTGGGGCAGCAGATTCCAAACAAAGGCAGAAGCTTCTAGGCAGGGCTTAGGGCAGAAATGGGTTTGGATTTGTTGCAAGAATGGAAAGAAGGGTCGTGGTTGGGATGGAGAGTAGTAGGAAATCAGCTATGAGACGGTGACTTGGGCAAACCATGGGAGCCTTGCTGGCCATGGTAAAATGCCTATTGGCCACTGGGTGTACAACTCTGGGAAGAGTTTGTTCAATATTTTTGCCCATTTTTTAAAAAAAGTTTGGTTTTCCTATTATTGTCCTGATTGAGGTTCATGTAACTTCTTAAATCTGAGACTAGATGTCTTTCATCAGTTTTATAAAAATTTTCAGGCAAAGTCTCTTAATGTTGCTTCTGTCTAATCCTTTTCTCTCCTTCTGGAACTCCCATTACATGTACGTTATACCTGTTCACCCTGACTCATGTGTTTCTTAAATTCTTTTCTGTATTTTATACCCTCTAATCTCTTTGAGCTTAGGTCTATTTCTGTCAAATTTTTCATCCAGTTTACTAACCCTGTATCCTTTCTGCTGTTTTTTTTAATTTAATTTTTTCAGTTCTGTGATTTCTACTTGATGATTTTTCTTATCGATTCTGGTTCTCTAGTGAACAGGTCCAATTTTTTCATCAGTTTTTCTGGCACATATTAAATAGTTATTTTAGTCTATTTGCTTAAACACATTATATAGTTAAAGTCCATGTCTCGTAACTTCAGTAACTGTACTCCCTCTGAGTCTGTGTGTATTTACTGTTTATTTTTCTAATTGTGATCACTTAGTCTACTTCTAGGTGTGCTTGATAAGTTTTGATCGAATGGTGGGCATAGTGTGCTGACAGTTTTAAAATCTTCAGGTAATACTTCCTTCTTCTGGAGAGGATTTGATTTTTTTCTCAGGCAAAAAGAAGACAGTCTGATCACCTTTAGTCAAGTCCTTTTCGAGTCTGCCTTATTCTTAGGGTTTAGCCCTTTACGGGTCTTTACTGAGTGGCTGGGGTGTCTGTCATAACCCTTCTTCATCAGGTGATCTTGAACTCCACGTCCAATCCTGGGAAGTTGCTAGTATTTCCGTTTGGCCCTTCGCCCTCTTTTTTTTTTTTTTTTTTTTTTTTTGCGGGCCTCTCACTGTTGTGGCCTCTCCCGTTGCAGAGCAACAGGCTCCGGACGCGCAGGCTCAGCGGCCATGGCTCACGGGCCCAGCTGCTCCGCGGCACGTGGGATCTTCCCGGACCGGGGCACGAACCCGTGTCCCCTGCATCGGCAGGCGGACTCTCAACCACTGCGCCACCAGGGAAGCCCTCTTTGCTCTCTTAAAGTTACTTTCTGTTGGCTTTTGGCAGCTGTCCTTGTACATGTGAAATTAGGAGTTGGCCAGTGCTTCTAGGAGCAATTTCATTTAGATTTTGGTTTCACATATTTTTAGTTCTCTTTTTCTCCAGCATCTTGAATTCTCAAATTCTGTCTGCCTTATAGTCCTTAATTCATTCTCCCCCCGCACCCTCCCAGTCTAGTGAGATACTTCCAAACTGTAGGCTACTTCTTTCTGGTACATCCCTATGACTAAAACTTCAAATGAACTCATACCTCTGCGGACAAAAGCCCTGGCACATGTATGACTTATTTCTGTGAATTTCCCTTTTCCCTGGAATTTTGGTCACTCAAGCTGTCTTTTGCTACTTTCTAATTTCTTCTAGTAGCTGGGTTTTTTTTGTTCATTCTGTTTTGTTTCATTCTGGTGGATAGATTAGTCAGGTAGCAGCTGCTCCATCATACCTAGAAGCAGAAGACCCCCCTCCCCATCATCTTTTAAATAATATTACTTAGGGCTTCCCTGGTGGCGCAGTGGCTGAGAGTCCGCCTGCCGATGCAGGGGACACGGGTTCGTGCCCCGGTCTGGGAAGATCCCACATGCCGCGGGGCGGCGGCGCCCGTGAGCCATGGCCGCTGAGCCTGTGCGTCTGAGGCCTGTGCTCCGCAACGGGAGAGGCCACAGCAGTGAGAGGCCCGCGTACCGCCAAAAAAATAAAATAAAATAAAAAAATAAAATAAATAAGAATATTACTTAGTACTCTTATGTATGTGACATTGAACCCCTAAAGTACTTTGAGTATAGGACATATATCTGTGTGACCAAGAGAGCTCATCACCCTGAACCCTTCCAGAATAGGAGATGACTCTGCCCTAAAGACCAGCCCCTACTTTTCCCCTTAGACTGATATGAAACTAATTTGGGGCAGTACTGTAATATTTTGTTTCCATATTAATCATAAAATATCTCTAACTACTTAGGTTCATTATCAAAACATAGTTGCACATTAAAGAAATTGTTTAATGATGAGGAATGAACATATGCATCCATTATCTAATTTTGATTTTCTGGGTAAGACAAGGTAGAAATAGATTGTCCAGTTAAATACTGGACGCCTGGCAACCCCAGGAAGAAACAACATGGGCAGTGGCCTGGGATAAGAGAGAGCTTTACATATTTATGGAGCCCAGGGATATACTGTATGACTGAGGCGTAGAATCTTGAAAGAAAAGGTAGCAGCAATGAGCAGGGCTCTGGTTTTTGGAAATCAATTCCAAGAGATTGGATTTTGACATAAAGACAATGGGAAGCCATTTAGAAATATTTTAAACAAGATTTAAAGGTTAAGATTACTGTATTTCTATGTGATAAATGGGTTGGAAGAGGGAAGAAGAGGAAACAGTTCAGGAGACTCGAACAGTGGTTTGGTTTATGATGATGTCAGTGTAGATAGTGGAAATGATTATATTCAGACCTACTTGGGAAGCATAAGGGGCTTGGTGATTGACAGTGGGGGTGAGTGAAAGGGATGGTACCCATCTTCTAACCTGGGAACCAGTAGGGGAGATAGCTGTCTCGCTAAAACTAAAGCAGGAGCAAATTTTCAGGAGACAATGATGAATTCAGTTTTCCTTATGCTGGGTTTTACGCACAATGAGATATTCAAGTGAGAGTGTCTAGCAGGCACTCAGATAAATATTTTGGTGGTTGGGAGAAAGATCTGGACTATGGATATAGGTTTAGGGCCATTGGCGTGAAGGTGTTAACCGAAGCCATGGAGGGAGAGAGGAGATTTCAGGCAAGCGTGGAAGGATTAAGGTGGAGCAGGAAGGAGAGACAGACTCTGAAGAACACCAACAACGCAGGCATGATCAATTTAGGAGTAAGAAGACGTGAGAGTGCAGGAGAGGTGAGCATAATGGAGGCCAAGGGAAGAGGGTTTCAGGATGAAGATGGTTTCAGGTTCCGAACTCGGGATATGTCAGAGAATGTCAAGAACCATGAAGGATCTGAGAGTATACTCTATTTGCAAGCTAACAAATAAGTCTGCCACACTTTCAAGGACACTGAGAGAAGACATGAGATTCTTTTCTTTTAAAATTTAAACATAGTTTATTTACAGTTTACAATGTTGTGTTAGTTTCAAGTGTACAGCAGAGTGATTCAGTTATACATACACATATGTATGTATATACTTTTTCAGATTCTTTTCCATTATAGGTTATTACAAGATACTGAGTATAGTTCCCTGTGCTATACAGTAGGTCCTTGTTGTTTACCTATTTTATATATAGTAGTATGTATATGTTAATCCCAAATTTCTAATTTATCTCTCCCCCAACCTCTGCCCTGCTATCTCCTTTGGTAACCATAAGTTTGTTTTCTGTATCTATTTCTGTTGTGTAAATAAGTTCATTTGTATCGTTATTAAGATTTCACAAATAAGTGATACCATATGATATTTGTCTTTCTCTTTCTGACTTACTTTACTTAGTATGATAATCTCTAGGTCCATCTGTGTTGCTGAAAATGGCATTATTTCTTTTTTTTGAATTGGAGTATAATTACTTTACAATGTTGTGTTAGTTTCTGCTGTACAACGAAGTGAATCAGCTATATGTATACATATATCCCCTCCCCCTTGGACCTCCCTCCCATCCCACCCCCATCCCTCCCATCTAGATCATCACGGAGCACTGAGCTGAGCTCCCTGTGCTATACTGCAGGTTCCTTCTAGCTATCTATTTTACACATGGTAGTGTATTTATGTCAAACTTAACCTCCCAATTTATCCCACCCTTCCCTTCCCCCCACTGTGTCCACACATCCATTCTCTATATCTGTGTCTCTACTCCTGCCCTGGAAATAGGTTCATCTGAACTATTTTTCTAGGTTCCACATATATGCGTTAATATATGATATTTGTTTCTCTCATTCTGACTTCACTCTGTGTGACAGACTCTAGGTCCATCCACCTCACTACAAATAACTCAATTTTATTCCTTTTTACGGCTGAGTAATATTCCATTGTATATATGTACCACATCATCTTTATCCATTCATCTGTCTTTGGACATTTAGGTTGTTTCCATGACCTGGCTATTGTAAATAGTGCTGCAGTGAACATTGGGGTACATGTGTCTTTTTAAATTATGGTTTTCTCAGGATATATGCACAGCAGCAGGATTGCTGGGTCATATGGTAGTTCTATTTTTAGTTTTTTAAGGAACCTCCATACTATGAGTAATATTCCATTTTGTGTGTGTGTGTGTGTATGTGTATATATATATATATATATCATCTTTTTAATCCATTCATCTATCGATGGGTATTATTTAGGTTGCTTCCATGTCTTGGCTATTATAAGTAGTGCCGCTATGAACATTGGGGTGCATGTAACTTTTTGAATTAGAGTTTTCTTTGGATATACGCCTAGGAGCAGGATTGCAGGATCATACGGTAACTCCCATTTTCAGTTTTTTAAGGAACCTCCATACTGTTCTTCATAGTGGCTGCACCAATTTACATTCCCACCAACGGTGTAGGAGGGTTCCCTTTTTCTCCACACCTTCTCCAGCATCTATGATTTGTTGACTTTTTAATGATGGCCATTCTGACTGGTGTGAGGTGATCCCTCGTTATAGTTTTGATTTGCATTTCTCTAATCATTAGCCACGTTGAGCACCTTTTCCTGTGCCTGTTGGCCATCTATAAGGACGTGAGAGTCTTGAGTCAGAGCCAGAGGACTTAACTGTGGCTGAGCAGGCCACTTGAAGTGCATGTTTGCATCTGTTCTCCTTGCCCGCCCGCGCAAGCTCCGTGGGGGGCAGTGGAGAGTGGGTCTAGGTGGATGCTACACACACAGTGAGTTTGTTTCACAGCTGTGGATCTCCGAGCTTAGGAAACCCCAGGCTTTTAATGTGGACCATAAGCAGACGTGCCCAATTTTGCCCAAGAGACTTACCTTCATTATACTGGGCAGTGACTAATCTGCCCTCTGCCTGGACAAAGTCTTTATCTTCCAAGAAGTTTCCATGTACAAAAATCTTTGAAAAGGGATTCCAGAATGGAAGGCTCTCAGTGCCTTTGCTTTCAAGATGTGTGAAAATGTGAGAAATTCCTGGAGAATTGTCACGCATCAAGGGGAGAGAGAAAAATAATTACAAACCCAAACTAATAATTATTTAACATATTTTATGCTGTACACTGCACTATTATTTCTCTCGTTTACTAGTCAAAACTACTCTGTTAGGGGCTTCCCTGGTGGCGCAGTGGTTGAGAGTCCACCTGCTGATGCAGGGGACACGGGTTCGTGCCCCGGTCTGGGAAGATCCCACGTGCCGCGGAGTGGCTGGGCCCGTGAGCCATGGCCGCTGAGCCTGCGCGTCCGGAGCCTGTGCTCTGCAACAGGAGAGGCCACAGCAGTGAGAGGCCCGCGCACCTCAAACAAAACAAAACAAAAACCAAAAAAAAAAAAAAAAAAAAACTATTCTGTTAGGTAACTTTACTTATTGTTATCTCCATTTTACAGATAAAAGTCGATACTAATGGACTTGCCCAGAGTCTCACAGCTAGGAAATGGTAAAGCCATGATTTGAAATCAAACTTGACTTTTCAGCCCTACCGTGTCCTGATTCACAGTTTAATCAAAAAGGGTCTAAAACATGTTCGTTGGCAGCAGTAACGTGACAGCCACTGGTGACTTCATTGAGAGTCATTTCAGTGGAGCAGAATCCAGATTGCGGAAGTGAGCACAAACAGTTTATTTGAGATATTTGACTGTAAAGAGAGGGTAGGAACAAAGCAATCAAGAAAGGATTTTGGGGGCTTCCCTGGTGGCGCAGTGGTTGAGAGTCCGCCTGCCGATGCAGGGAACACGGGTTCGTGCCCCGGTCCGGGAAGATCCCACATGCCGCGGAGTGGCTGGGCCCGTGAGCCATGGCCGCTGGGCCTGTGCGTCCAGAGCCTGTGCTCCACAACGGGAGAGGCCACAGCAGTGAGAGGCCCGCGTACTGCAAAAAAAAAAAAAAAAGGATTTTTGTTTTTTCTAATTGGGAGAGGTTTTTGCCTGCTTGTGTGTGAGAAGGTGCTGGTGAAAAAGAGGAAAAGATGGAGTGCAGGAGCAGGCAGTTGTCAGTAAAGAAGGAAGGCCAGGGAAAGAGTTCAGTGCATTCCTGGGGAGATAGGAGAGCCACCTCCTCCATTGTTGCGGGAGGATTATGTCCCTGTGCTGGAGTTGAAGCACTTCCTAGCTGATGGCGTCTCTCTGATCTGTGAGATGGGAAGGGGAGATGGTCTGCTGAGTTAAAAATGCAGCGGACTGAAGAAAGTGGCCTGAATTTTGAGATCTGAGAAGCTTTCTGTGAAGGACCGGTGAGAGAGTCCGCAAAGAGATTAATGTGAGTTTCACTGCTGAAATGGACAAGCTGGGCCACTGGGTTTATCAAGGTCGAGATTTGCCAGGGGGAGAATAGGGGAAATAAGGGTATTGAAAAAAAGTGTGGTTGATGTCATGGGCCGTGACCTCTAAGCTGGACAGGAAAGGAAGTGAAGGCAGTGGGTCGCTGGTACTTAAGGAGGAAGCATAGGGGTGGCTGAGGGACTTCAAATCCTGATAAGGTAAACTCTGTGCGGTGAAATAATTGAGCGCGCAAGCCGGAATAAATGGGAGGTGGGGCTCCCGTTTTTTTTTACAGTGAAGTTATGTCTCATTTGCCATCAAAACCATAACCTCTGCCTCTTTACATCATGTCAAGAATCTTACGATCATACTCGGGAGAGCTTGGGAATGAAGCCCCTGAATCTTTCTTTTTCACTGAACAGATGTTGACAGTGGGCAGTGGCTACTGCAGGCACAGATAAAGTACTTTGTGAGGTTGCCAGGAAGAAGAATGCAGCCAGGATGGAGCACCTGAATTATAGGAAGCTCTCTGTTAGAGGGAATGAGGTTTCCAAGGCAAAGAAAATGTGTGTTCTCAGAGAGTACTAAAATACTAGTGTTGGCTAACTGTGGAGCACGCCGGGGCTCTTTCCACGTCTTGGCTATCACGAATACAGCTGCAGTGAGCCTGGGGGTGCAGAGGTCTCTTGAGGATCTGATTTCGTTTCCTTCAAATCTATGCTCAGAGTGAAAGTGCTGGGTCATATGGTAGTTCTGTTTTTAACCTTTGGAGAAATGTAAACCTCCATCCTGTTCTCCACAGCGGCTGCACCAATTTACATCCCCCTCAGTAGTGCGCGAGGGTTGCTCTTTCTCCACGTCCTTGCCAGTACTTGTCATCTCTTGTTTTTTGGATAATAGCCATCCTGACGGGTGTGAGGCAATAACTCATTGGTGAATGTGGTCAGAGGGTATAGTTTTCCACTTAGAAGATGAATGAGTCCTGAGGATGTAATGTACAGCATGGTGACTATAGTTAACCACACTGTTCTGGATATTGGAAAGCAGCTAAGAGAGTAGATCTTAAAAGTTCTCGCCACACACACACACACACACACACACACACACACGACACATATACATTGTGACTATGAGACGTAGTGGTTGGGTTAACTAACCTCATTGTGGTAATTATTTTGCAATATATACGTCAAATCATTATGTCTCGTACTCCTTAAACTTATACACTTTTATATGTCGATTATACCTCAGTGAAGCTGGGAAAAAAGTGAAGCCTGCCTGTTCTCAGGATCGGCATTAGATACAATTATTGACGTGAGTAAAGTTTTGATGTAAGTGGGGTTTGTTTCCATTTGCCCCTTAACCCCCTCTTCTGTGCTTCTTTCCAGTTTTTGGTAACCTTTCTCTTGATTAGATACCCAGAGCACCCTCACCCCAACCTCAGGGCTGTATTGTTTTTTAGCTATAACTCAACTCAGGGATACTTTTCAGGCTTTACCTGTTGCATATGATTGTATGGTGAAAACTTTCTCTTGAAATTTGCTCTTTTCTTGTAAATTCTTTTTTTCTGTTGTTGTCTTAGTACACTCTTCAATGATAAAGATGATGGTAAACTTAATTTAAAAACTTACTTTTATTGGAGTATAGTTGATTTACCATGTCGTGTTAATTTCAGGTATACAGCCAAGTGATTCAGTTATACAAATATCCATTCTTCAGCTTCTTTTCTCATATAGGTCATCACAGAATATTGAGTAGAGTTCCCTGTGCTATACAGTAGGTCCTTGTTGGTTATCTATCTCATATATAGTAGTGTGTGTCTGTTCATCCCAAGCTCCTGATTTATCCCTCCCTCTACTTTTCCCCTTTGGTAACCATAAGTTTGTTTTTGATATGTGTAAGTCTGTTTCTGTTTTATAAATAAGTTCATTTGTACATATGAGTGATGTCATATAATATTTGTCTTTCTCTGTTTGACTTCACTTAGTATAATAATCTCTAGGTCCATCCATGTTGCTGCAAATGGCACTATTTCGTTCTTTTTTATGGCTGAGTAATATTCCATTGTATATATGCGCCACATCTTCTTTATCCATTCCTCTGTTGATGGACATTTAGGTTGCTTCCATGTCTTGGCTATTGTAAATAGTGTTGCTGTGAACATAGGGGTGTATGTATCTTTCTGGATTATGGTTTTCTCCAGATATATGCCCAGGAGTGGGATTGCAGGATCATATGGTAGTTCTATTTTTAGGTCTTTAAGGAACCTCCATACTGTTCTCCATAGTGGCTGTACCAATTTACATTCCCAGCAACAGTGTAGGATGGTTCCCTTTTCTCCACACCCTCTCCAGCATTTATTGTTTGTTGACTTTTTGATGCTGGCCATTCTGACTGGTGTGAGGTGATAGCTCATCGTAGTTTTGACTTGCCTTTCTCTGATAATTAGAGATGTTGAGCATATTTTCTTGTGCTTTTTGGCCATCTGTATGGCCATTTCTTTGAAGAAATGTCTATTTAGATCTGCCCTTTTTTTTAAAAAAAGGTCTTTATTGGAGTATAATTGCTTTACAATGGTGTGTTAGTTTCTGCTCTATAACAAAGTGAATCAGTTATACATATACATTTGTCCCCATATCTCTTCCCTCTTGCGTCTCCCACCCTCCCTGTCCCACCCCTCTAGGTGGTCACAAAGCACCGAGCTGATCTCCCTGTGCTGTGCGGCTGCTTCCCACTAGCTATCTATTTTACGTTTGGTAGTGTATATATGTCCAAGCCACTCTCTCACTTCGTCCCAGCTTACCCTGATAACAGTATGGAGATTCCTTAAAAAACTAAAAATAGGACTACCATATGACCCAGCAATCCCACTCCTGGGCATATACCTTGAGAAAACCATGATTCAGAAAGAGTCATGTACCACAATGTTCATTGCAGCTCTGTTTACAATAGCCAGGACATGGAAGCAACCTAAGTGTCCATCAACAGATGAATGGATAAAGATGTGGCACATATATAAAATGGAATATTACTCTGCCCAGTTTTTGTTTGGGTTGTTTTGGGTTTTTTGACATAGAGCTGCATGAGCTGTTCGTATATTTTGGAATTTTAATTTGTTTCACTTGCTGTTGCTCTGCATTTCACATGGTACTTTTTCAGTCCCCTTAATGGGCTTCTCTTTCTCCATTCCTCTTAAGTACTGATGAGCCCCAAGTCTTGATCACTGCTCACCATTATAGAAGACATTGCTGGTTGCTTACCCAGATCTATTGCATTTCCTGTGTGCTGGTCGCATTCCCATTTTTCCTTTTCTCCTTAGCAGCATAACCTGTTTTTAACTGAGTTTGTTGTTCAATAGATTGAAAACTACTTGTTTTAGCCTCTCTTGCCATGCGATATGATCATGTGATTAAGGTGACCAACGATCCTGACTTCCCTGAGACTGAGGGGTTTTCTGGGTTGTGAGACTTCCGGTAATAAGCCTGAGAAAATCCCAGGCAAACCTGGATGAATTGGTAACCTTACATCTGACTTACTTCCAGCTAATGGTAAGTGAAGGAAATGTCACGTGGGATGTAGCTTTTTCTTTAAAAGAGTATGGGCATGCTCTCTTTCTCTTTGTGCCCAATGAGAGATTATTGGAGCTCCAACAGCCATCTTGGAACTTGAGTTGACCTTGAGGAAACAGAGCAAAAAACTAGGTGCTTGAGTCCCTGATGATGGTGTGGTCTTCCCAGTATTACACTATTGCCATTCTTCTGGAATTTTCTCTTTTCTTTTTGTAGCTGAACCTAATCCCAGGGATTATGGCTTCCTTGCCTTGCTCTGCCTCTGCCCTTGCCCTTCCCGCTTCCAAAGTGAAAGGGTAACATCTTCCACTCGAATGATGTAAAATATCGCTTGTTTGGTCTTACGTGGAGCTCCAGATCTGTGTGTAGCTCTGTTAGACAGCTCTACTTAAATACTCCATGTGCCAAAGCAAAGTTCAATGTCTTTGTGTGAAAGTATGTTCCTCTACTGCATTCCTTCTCTTGTTGCATAGACTGATCTTTGAGGTATACAAGACAAAAGTCTGGTAGTCATTCTTGAATTTCTCTCTTCTTTAAAACTCATATCCAGTTGATGGCTGGTCTTTCTTCATTATATATCTAAAGTCTGACCTTCTTACTCTACCTAAATGTGTCTTGGTTTAGCTCTTTGTTATGTCTCTCCTGGGTCATTAAATCATCTCGAATATTTATAAAGTACTAAACTGTTATTAACAGTGATGCCAGAATTATCTTTTTAGAATGCATCTCTGACCATGTCCCTCCCCTGTATTAAAATCCTTTCTATTGCCTTCAGGGAATAATATCAAATTAATAGGTCTATAATGTCCTTCAGAGCTGGCCCAGCCTGTCTCTGCCAGATCATCTTGTGCCAGTCCACATGGATAGTAGTGTCTTCTTGCACTGAACAGACACATTGATCTAAATATCAATGAGATAATCCCTCACAGCAGAGCTGTTGCACATGTAGCTTCTTCGACTGTAACATCCTTTTCCCAACTGTGATTGAATGTTAATCAAAGGTTCCCAAACTTTCTTGGTTCATGATACCTTTAGTGACTCAGTAATTTTTTTACAGTGCCCACAGGCGTTAATACATATTTATGTCCTGACAACTCAGAAGCCATTTAAAAAAGTAATATGCTTACACTGAAAGAAAAATATTTTCCATTTCTTTGTTCACCACGATTACTTATTAATGGGATGTGTGCATCTGTTGGGTATATACCTTCTCAAACCTTATGATTAGATTAGATCTGGCCACCGTCCTTTCTCATTCCACACTGATTTTTGCATGTTAGTAACGTTTTAACCCCAGAAATCACAGCTCTACAAAGATACATCATCAAGAGGAGGATACCTTTCTTAAACCTAATGTTAAAACTGAACAACCTTGAGGTAGTATTTCACATTCTGACATTGCTGTGATTCCTTAGAATTTTTTTTTAAAAAAGCACTCTTTAATTTATATTTATTTATTTATTTTTGGCTGCGTTGGGTCTTCATTGCTGCATGCGGGCTTTCTCTAGTTGCGGCGAGCGGGGCCTACTCTTCGTTGTGGTGCGCGGGCTTCTCATTGCAGTGGCTTCTCTTGTTGCGGAGTATGGGCTCTAGGCCCGTGGGCTTCAGTAGTTGTGGCGCATGGGCTCAGTAGTTGTGGCTTGTGGGTTTCTAGAGCGCAGGCTCAGTAGTTGCGGCACACGGGCTTAGTTGCTCCGTGGCATGTGGGATCTTCTCGGACCAGGGCTCGAACCCGCGTCCCCTGCATTGGCGGGTGGATTCTTAACCACTGCACCACCAGGGAAGCCTGATTCCTTGGAATTTTAAAAGTATCTCATGATTCTCCGGTGAGTTTGAGGCAGTGCCTGGAGTGCCGTGGCACATAGTTCGGAAACCGTGATACTAAGACTGGCATTGGATACAGTGCCACAATAATTTAAGCCACAATAATTTATTCTTTGATTAAAAAACGTAACGATTGTTCTGTTCAAGACATGGTAATTGGTAAATCACTCTGAGCTAAGAGTCTGTAAGTCTTAACATTCTAATCTTAGAATTCACTGTAAGTCTAAGAATTTCTATAAAAAGTGGTATTTGAGTTTAAAGGTATATCAAATTAGTGAGGAAGGCTAAAATTAAGGCCGACAATATAAACAACAGGAAACTCTTCCTGATCTTCGCATTGGGATGCAGTGGATGTTGAAGGGCATCCCCAGGTTGCCCCCCAGGTGAGAAGCATTCATTCGCCAGCTGCTGCGAGTACGGACCGCTGATAGATCCTGGGACTTGCACTTGGTCTGAATGAGCTGCCTTGCACAAGGTTATATCCTCTCCCTGGGGGTAGCCCACATTCAGTAGCTACTCAGTGTAGCCAGACAAGGACGTAGGTCCCCTGGCTAAATTTGGGACAACGCTGAGGAGCCATCGCTGCTCCTAAGCTCCCCAAGGGATTGGCTTGGACCTTGGTTGACTGCATCACAGTTCAGCGTCTCCCTCTGCCTAATCCCCCTTCCTCCATCCGCTAGAGGTTTTGGTACCAGATGTGTTCCTCAGTAAACTTGCCGCACGTAACTCTCCATATTAGGGTGGAGCTGGAGACTGTGACCTAAGATATGTTGTTAAGATGATCACATAAAATGTCTTTGAATCAAAATATTATTTTTACTTGTGAATGTACCCTTTGGAAGTAGTATGAATTTCTTTCTTCTTTGAATTTGTACTGTTCTATTAATATCATCACACTATATTACATGCAGACTCTTAGGAATAATAGATTGAGCTATGTGTTATTTCCCTAATAAGTTTTCAATTTTTTTCTTCATTTAATGAAGAGAGAGAGAGGTTTAGTGTCTCACATGCTTCCCTTTCCATTAAACATCAACACATACATTCCAAGATTTGGGAAAATTTTGTACCACTGGAAATTATGGTCACACATTTAGTATTATAATATTTTAGCATTAAAAATAAATGTAAAGTTCTTGTTTCCAGTGAACAAATAACCTTCAATATATTTCATCACATGCGAACACAGGTATAAATAAGAGTATAACATAAATAGAGTTTTTTTTCCCTCATTTTATTGTCTCTCCAGACATGAAACACAATGATCTTACTACATTTGTGCAACTCAGAGTCCTCTTAGAAGTTGAATAAATATACATTTAGGTGTTTTTGCTTTCTGTATTGATTTTTAAAATATTAAATAGTTGGGGGTCTAGTAAGAGCAAGGGCTTTCATAGTGTCACAGTAGAAGTGTCACAGTAGTAGCAGTGGCAGTGAAGCAGTTGGCAGTGGCAAGTACCGTGGAGAAAGGTAGAGGGCTGGAATCCACGTAGCCTTAGAACGGAGTTATTCTGGGCCGAGTAGCATCAGTGGTTAGTGGATCGTCCTCTGGGGACACTGGCAGGATATAAGGTAATTCTGCAATAAGATCTGGGCACGCATGACAGAGCAATCAGGGAGTTAATGCTCTTATGTGAATCTGGCATTTTTGGATGGATATATATTGTGAGCAGAAAGGTACAAGCGTTCTGGATCCACAAAATATATTATTAAACTATATCCCTGCTATTTATTGTTCAAGTTATTGTGGGAGGAATGAAAGAAGTTTCTTGGTTCATTCCTTCAAAGCTAAAGTCACTTGGAAAAAAAATTGACGATGTACCTGTTTCAATGTCATCTGCATCTGAGTCAGTTTTAGTATGACCACCTACAAGATAGGAGTTGAAAGAAAGCCGTTAGGAAAAAAAATTAAGTTCATGATTCATGTTTGCCAAAAGATGGTGCTCTTGTATCTGTTAAGACCATGTAGGCAGCAAGGAAGAGGAAAAACAACATCCTTTCAAAGAATCCGAAGGCATGATTCCTAAGGCTGTGGAATAATGACAATATACTTGCATTTTGCCATGTTGCGTTTGAAATATAAACAACTTAATTTAAGAGATAGGCTTTCCTGAAAATGTACTATTAAACAGCAGCCTCCCACAAGACAGTAAACATACCAAATTAAAGCACTTATCAAAGATGCAGGATCCTGCAGTCATTTTACTGTCTTCCTTTCCAAGAACAAAGCTGGAATGAAAGTGCAAGAATGTCAAAAAAAAAAAAAAAGGAGATAGTAAAATAATATATCAAAGGCATACATGCTAGTTTGAAACCCAGAATTCCATTGTTTTGCTATGTAAAGATGAAGACTGGGTTTTCTGTGTTTTGCATTAAATGTGTAATTTAGCGTCTCCAATACAATCATTGTGCATCTTCTGTACACCTGGCATGCATTCAGGATTTCACTTCATTCTCAAAACAGCTTTAAGAAGTAGGTATTACTCTTATCAAATCTATCTTAGCGAGGAGGAAGTGGAACTAGTTAAGAGACAGCAAACATTTGGAGCCAATAATTGAACCCATTCCAGCTGATTTCAAAGCTCATTGTCTTAACCACTAGGCTCTAACAGCTCTGTAAAGATTTTACTTAAAATTTGAATCCCAGGTTAATAGAATATATTATTTAAACTTTCCCAGTTTACTGTTACTCTTGTGTGTAGTCAATTATTTTTCATAAACATTTGAAAGTAGTTGGCATATCTTCTAGAGTCCTACATCTTTGGACAAAATGCCACTGATGCCAGACACGAGTGCTGTCATCTAAGACAGGTTTCTCTATCTGGAAAGTAACTGCAGTAGTGCTTACTTTAAGGACTGTTGTAAGAAATAGAAGTAATTCACATATAGTGCTTACATTCAGTATACACTCAGTTTATGAGAGAATTCTTTTCAAAAAATATCTAACAAAATGTGATTTCATTCTACATGCAAACTCTAAATCATCAGCAAGAAAAATTCTTATGAATAAAATGACCAAGGCAAACATTCTATCCTTTGAGCAAAATTAGAACATATATTTCTAGCATAGGTCTGTTCAACTCTAAAACATTTGTTAAGTATGTAGCTTCAGAATTATCCATGTGGGGATTATTTTTTAAGTTGCAACATAATCCTTTACTAAGAGATTCATAAAATGATACATTTTGAAGTTGTAGTTTGTTTTAATGCATAAATAATGTGATAAAATTGACGTTTTGTAAAGTGCGATGAAAGTTAAAATGATTATTCTAAATCATCAAATTCTGGTACTTTCATTACTGAATCAAGATTATGTAAAATATTATTTTGCCTATTTCTTTTACCCATAAAGTTCTAGATTAGTTTATTTCCTGGGGAAAAACCCTGTGATGAATCGTAACTGAATCAAAATTTTACTGAATTTAAATAATTATCTTGGAAATAATGAGTGTACCACAAACTTAAGTGAGGGCTATATATACAATTAAGGTATTCAGGTTTGTTTGTGTATTTTGTGTTTTGACTAATATTTGACTTAATTTAAACCCACCTATGTATTTCCAAAGACCTCATAACAGCTATTTTTATTGTGATTTTCTTCCACTATAATTCCCTAGTGTAATTTAAGTTTGAGAGTTGCCCAAAGCCATATCATAAATGTATGTTTAAGAGATCCTCAGTCCCTTGGTGAATTTTACACATCACCTCCTGCATTTCATTAGGTGGATTAATCTCTAAAAATGGAAAACAGCTGGCCTTTGCCTGCTATGTAACCTCCTCCCATACTCTTCTCCAGGCTACATAACCCCAATTCCCTTGGCCTCTCGTCCTAATTCCTATTTTCTAACGTTTAAATCACTCTGCTGATCAACCTGGCCCTCTTCAAATTTACTCACCTCTTCGTTATGCTAAGCCGTCATAATTCATTAACCAGTTCTCAATCAGTAATAAAGCAGCTGCCACTCACCGTGTCCCCCGCTGGGTAAGAAGTGGCCCATACAGAAGAACAGCCACTGACACATAAAATGGAGTTGTTCCCAGCTACTCGTTGGACCGATGCATTTGTTTATATTCATATCTATCAAATTACAGATTTATGTAGTATGCCCTGGGTGTCAGGCCTGTTTCTCTCAGTCAACAGACTTGTTCTGGTATCTGCCGGGTCCCTGGCTGTGCTGGTGATACAGGGTGAGCAATACAGGCTTGTCTACCTGGTGCTCATATTCTCATGGGGGAGTCAAATAATCACTGAAATAAACTGTAGTTACTACGAAAAAATTAAGTATTAGTGCTGAGAGGAAAATAAGGCACTTATAAAATAGAAGGATGTTGAGGCGCAGGGCACAAAAAGCAGGAAGTATGGTTATTTCTTCATTTTATTGCCTGAGAGATAAAAGCTTGAATCTCTAATAATATAATAATAATGATGCTGATAGAAGCTAACGTTCGTTGAGTGCTGATAGGTAATCACGCATTATATTGACTGTTGTATATGAATTATTTCACTGACTCATCGTTACCGAGTCCAAGCTTGTACTGCTCACTGCACAACAAGACAGTAAGTTGAGAGGTGAGTTGTTGGGGCAGGGAATGGAGGCTTTATTTGGAAAGCCAGCAGACCGAGAAGAAGGTGGACTAGTGTCCCAAAGAACCGTCTTGCCTGGGTTAGAATTCAGTCTTCTTTTATAGTAAAAGGGGAGGGAGTAAAGTCAAACACTTCCTAGTTCTGGTCAGCCTCCAGAGGAGATGTATTAGTTTCTAACTCCCTGCAGTCATTCACAGGTGGGCCTGATCAGGATGTTTTCTGTGAGCCAAGCAAAGGTATTTTCGCTTAATGCTCATTACCTGGGAGGAAGGGTTCCCAGAGATGGGTCGTTAGGTATAATTTAAGCGTATAGGTAACATCCCTTTAGTGATTAACTTGTAATAGAACACAAAAGTTTCTTCCCTATTACATCATCACAAAAATTTTACAAAGCAGATACTATTACTAGTCCCATTTCCTAGTGATAAAAACTGGGGCTGAGTAACTTTCTGAAGTTATGCAACCGCTAAGTAGCATGGCCTGGAAACAAAGTCAGGTCTTTTTGAGTCTAGAGCTTAATCTTTTAATGGTGCTGTGGAGATAAGGGTGGGAAAGGAAATTCTCTGCTTTGTCTGTAGCTTCGTCCTCCTAAGACAAGACACACTCTTCCCAGAAGGCTATTTCATGACTATCTTTTATTCTCAAGTATTCCCTTGCGGTGGGGTCGGGGGGGGGGTGCAGTCTCACACCATCACCCTACTCCAAGTAGTTTTATAAAATATTCCTTCTAACTCTGACACTATTCTCCCTGAGATTATTAAAGAAGATTTTCTTCTTAGGGAGTTAAATCAGCTCAATCCATGCAATTTTTTTTTCTTTCACGGTAGCAGTTGATATGGGCAACTTCACTGGATGGTCTGCCCCTTAAGCGGGCTGCTACAGGGGCAACAGGATCAGTAACATAAGGCTTAAGATCTTGAGTGTTGTTAAGGTCTTCCGTCTACTTGGGGCATATGAATCCCATGAAACAGACTCCACTTTTCTGGAGAATTTGTGTCTGGGTTGTCCGGACTCCTAGCTAGACCACGCACATACACTAATAATGAAATTCTTCACAAGTGGGAATTTTAAGTTAGGAGACTGTAGTCTTAATCGTATGATCTAGTTAATTTCTCTATAATACTTGTATTTGAACAAAGCTTGTGTGAAGAAATAGAGTACTGTAAGGTAGTTTATCTTCTTGGCCATTGATGATTGCATTTAAATCACAGATAATGCCAAGATTAACGTCCAAGTCAGGACTTCCTATAGTCCCCTGCTCCCTGGTTCCCCATGGAAGGTATGATGTCATTCAGTTTCCACTCTTACCTCTTCTCTGTTTGCTGTATTTACTGAAGGACACACCCTTCCTGCATCCTTGGTTCTGCGGTCTTCACTCTCCCATCCATTCCTGTTTCTTCCCACCACAGACCTCCACATCCACACTCTTCCCTGCATTCACTGCAACACGTGAGCTTCCTGGGAAAGGAAAGCCGATACTTCTCTTTTACATGGATGCCCTTCAGTGAAAACTCTTCCCTCTGGCTCTGCCCCTAGTCCTGCTCTTGTTCTCACTGGCTATGCCTCTCTTTGGGCATTTTGCCTTTATAAATTGGGCTTGGCTAGTTTCAGATCAGTGATCCTTTTCTGGCTAAGTTTATGATATTCTGCTTTCTTCCTATAGGAGACAGAGTCAGGCTTATCATGTTGAATTAATGGTTGCTGCTTAAAAGTTCTCCTGTAGAACCTGGAGCTCTTCAGAGGAAAGAAAACGGTATAAATCCAATAAAAAAATAAATACATAAATAGTAAGAGGCTGGCCAGTGCTGAATACAGTGAGATTTTTTTTTTTTGGCTACTGTGTAAGAGACACTATAAATTACAATTTTTCACAAGTGTGGCAGTCTTACTAAAAGGAGTAAGATTATCAGGAATTTTCCCTTTCTCCCGAGGATAAAGAGAGAATAAATGGGCTTAAATTGTAGTAGAAGGAATTTGGGTTCGACACAGTTTGTTTCTATAGGGCTATTCTATTTAAGATCTGATCAGTATGTGAAGGTCATTAAAAATAAACTGATGAAAAATGGACCTGCACGTGATGCTAATCCTTGTTCCCCAAGCTGATTGCCATGCTCTGGGGACATTCTTCATATGCTGGGTGACTGTGTGTGTGAAGGAAAGGCAAGTATAGTACATTGAGTTTCGTTTCTGACTCGTAAGCTGAGGTGGCATTGTGTTACAGGCATAAGCTTGGAGATCAGAAAAACCAGTATACTCCAAAACCAGTTTAATTTTGTGAGCTCAGGAGACTTACTTATCCTTCCAGAAGCTTGGTTTTCTCAACTTGAACTTGGAGATGCTATCTCCTACCTATTAGGATTATCAAGTGATTTACAAGAGGATATATGTAAAGTGCATGGCATAGTGATTGGCACACATCAAAACTCCAATAACTGTAGGTTAAATCAAACCTGCAGTCTCATTGTTCACATGTCTCTAGATCTTCAATAAGTTACTGAGAACAAGTATCCCCTTTCCCTCCTCACTCTTTCCTCTTTCTCCTCCTACTTACCTCCTTTTCTCTGCCCAAAATTAACTGGCCTTCCACTAGGTATCATATTCTATACTAGGTACTCCGAACAAAACTGAGGACTCCACATTCTAGTAAGAGGTTGGGGCAAACATCTAAAGGAATATCTTCAGTCAATGGTTCATGAAATCATATTGCCGTTTTCAAACTGAAGAACGACCAGCCAAGGGCATAGTAAACACATGTGCTGATATTATTGGAACCACAGCTCCTTAAAATCTTTTCCTGTGGCTTAAATGCAGGTGAAATATCAACAGGGTTTCTCAAGACAACTTGCTCCCTTCTTCAGTGTTTTGATGTTATCTTGTGGCCTCTAGGTTGACGTTCTTTATCAATCATCCCTAGTCGAATTTAGAATCAATAGGTGGGAGATTTATGATTAAGCATTTAGATTTCGTGTAAAACCTTTCAAAAATTAGAAAGGACAAAAGGACATGACTACACAAGAGAACAGAGTGGCAAAGAGATCAGGTGATGCAAGGAGTCAACCTTCTAGAAACTGGAAAGCAGATGATACGTGATGATTCAGTCAACACGCAAGAGAAATCTATTCTGTGTTGTAGGGGGGTGGGGTGACCCAAGAAACAAGCAGATTTCCTCTGCTGAAGTACAAAATTCCAGGGAGACTCTGAAATTTGAATGATCAGAAGCAAGAGTACAACTTGGGGCTGGAACTGGGACTCATGGTATGTTTTTAAACTTTCCAGCTCCCCTCCCCAACTTCCCACAGTCAGCTGATTCCATCTTTCCCATGGACAGAAGACTGGAGTTTTACTTTTTAAAACAATTATTGAAGTATAGTTGATTTACAATGTTGTGTTAATTTCTGCTGTACGGCAAAGTGATTCAGTTATACATATATATATATATACATTCTTTTTTAATATTCTTTTCCATTATGGTTTATCACAGGATATTGATTACAATATTGATTACAATAAAAGTTCCCTGTGCTATACAGTAGGACCTTGTTGTCTATCCATCCTATATATAATAGTTTGCATCTACTAATCCTCAAACTCCCAATCCATCCCTCCCCCACCGTCACCTCCCCCTTGGCAACCACAAGTCTGTTCTCTATGTCTGTGAGTCTGTTTTGTAGAGAAGTTCCTTTGTGTCATATTTCAGATTCTGAATATAAGTGAGATCATATGGTAATTGTCTTTCTGACTTTCTTCACTTAGCTTGATAATTTCTAGGTCCATCCATGTTGCTGCAAATGGCATTCTTTTTTATGGCTGAGTAGTATTCCATTGTATATAGGTACCACATTTTCTTTATTCATCTGTCGATGGACAGTTAGGTTGTTTCCATGTCTTGGCTATTGTGAATAGTACTGCTGTGAACATGGGCACATTATCTTTTTGAATTATCATTTTGTCTGGATATATGCCCAGGAGTGGGACAGATGGATCATATGGCATGGAATTTTACTTTCTAGAGATGTGAAATTAGAAGTGCACTTGGGGCACTAAACACACTCTAGGGTGGAGGTGGGACTTGCTATTAAAAGTAGAGATTTAATAAGTTTACTCACATAATGATAAGACCCTGTCTCACTGCTTTCCCCTCTTCGTTGCTTGGATGTGGACAGTTTATCTTATTGATATCCTCGTCCTCTGCCTCACCTGATTCCCCAATCCAAGGGGACAGAAAAAATTCCTCCCCTGAATAAAATAACTAGCCCCAGATAATACCAAGAGTCCCTCCAAGATCAGTTATTTTCAAACTTACATGTTAGGATCTTCTGGGGGAGATTTTAAATATTCCGATGCCTGTGTCTCACCTCAAATACAAGTACTTAAGGCACCCAGCAGCCAAGTTTGGGGAGTACACCCTGGAGGGAGACCCGTCAGTCAACAATCGTGCCCTTATCCCTAGAGCTGCCACTTTGCCGTTAGCGTTCCCCTTATTATCACTAAGCATTTGAAGAAAGCTTTAGTGTGAAAGAGACAAAAACAAAACGAAAAAAGTTAGAATATGAGATTCAGAGAAACAATGTACAAAGGAGGCAGGCACTCCAAAATCTGTAAGTGTAAAAATAAATATATGGCACATATGAAAAAAGAACAAGTCACTACACCGAAGACAAAATGAAAGAACCAGAGAGAACGCTTTGAAATTAGTACAATTTTATAGCAGTAAAAAATCATTTGAAGATTTGTAAAGCCAGTTGAAGCAATTTCTCCCCAAAGAGGAAAAATGATTAAGAGGCTAGCTTGCTACTTACTAGCTGAGTGACTTTATGCTAATTATCTGTCATCTATCCTCAGTTTCCTTATCTGTACAATGAGGTAATAGTACATATTCTTTATAGGATTGTGAGAATTAAAGGAGTTAATAAGTGTAACTTAGAACCCTGTACTATTATTAGTAATAAGAATAAGAGGAGAGAAAGTATAAGAACATGAGATTATTCCTTGTTGTCTAATATGCAACTGAAAGGACTTCCAGAGAGTAAGAACAGAGATCATAGAGGAGCCAAAACTATTAAGGAAATAACATGAACGCATTCTCCAGAATTGAAGTTTTCAGATTGAAAGGGCTCACTGAATACTGACATAGGAAACAAAAATAAAACAAAAGCAATAGAGCGCATCATTGTGAAATTCCTCCAGAATGTAAGGAAAAGAGAGATTGTAAAGCTTTTTAGAAGAGAAAAACAGATCTACAACGCTTTAGACTTCTCAGTTTTAATCCTGGTTGCTGGAACATGGGAAAATTATTCCCGGCCTAGAATTCTGTACCCAGCTAAATTAATATACTTGTGAAAGTAAAATAAAGACATTTGAAACATGTAAGGAATCGAAATAATTATTCTGACTATCCTAAGGGTATACTGTAGGTTTTGCCACAACTAGGGGAGAGAATTTAAAAATGAAGAAACAGAAGGATCCAGAAAGCAAGGAACTGAACATATGGCAAACAAAGTCATCATTCAGTGGTGCAATGAAGATTCTTGGAACACATGTTTGAGTATAACTGTAGAATAATTTTCTTAGAAGTAGAGTTACTGGGTCAAAGGATATATGAATTTTAAATATTGACAGACTTTGTCAAATTGGCCACCAGTAAGGTCATGTCTTTCTGACTTACACCATCTGACAGGGCGAAAGGGTACTCCACTTCACTTTTAGTGTGTTCCTATTTCTCTTAATATGAATGAAGTTATGCATATTTTTCATATATCCATGGTCATTTATGTTTCCTTTTCTGAAAAAAAATCTTCAAATATGTTGAACATTTAGTATTTTTACTAAATGTCCAACCAACACATCCTATAATATACCAAGTATTAAGCTAGTCACGGAAACCATTTACTTTATAGGCGGGGGTGAGATGAGAGCAGCAAATAATGAAACCGCTCGGTGACAGGTGATATGACATCTATACATAATGTGCTGTATGGAACCATATTTTAGCCTTTTCATCTCTGATAGTATTTTCTAATTTTGATGGCTCCTAAGTTATATTACTTTATTTGGAACAGTATTTTATCTATTTTCCAGAGCAAAAGCCTTCAGTTCATATCGATTTTGAAACGTTTAAAGTTTACATTATTTAATATGCTGTGAATAGAGCTCCACCCCCATGTCCCCAGCCTCATCATTCTAACCATCCCGCCCCCTGCCTGGAACTGCGGTTCTCAGCTCCATTAGTGCTGAATGCTGGGCTCCTCCCCTCCCCAGGCCCACGTGCCAGGCTCTGTGCTACCGTGGAGTTTGCCTTCACGCCGTCCCATTTGCTGGAATGCCCCATCCCCGCCTTAGTAGCCCTCTCCTCATCTTGGAGACTGGGCACAGATTTCACCTTTTCCAGCATGTTTCTACCCTCTTCCCAGGTCGGAATAAGGTAAAACTTCTGCATAATAACTTCCCAATAAAAATGTATGCCTCTCTTATGACTGACCTATACCATAGAGGTTGAAAGCACGTTTATGGAATCAGACAGATCTTGGGCCTCTGCCATTTAACTATATCTGAATACTGTGTATTCTTGACCAAGCAAGTGATGTCATTTTTGTGAGCATCATTCTTTCTAAATGAGGCAGTTATTACTAATGCCTACATTATAGTGTTGTAGTGAGTATGAAATGCAGTATGTACCCACTGCCTGGTACATAGTAAGCACGTTGTTCAGTCCCCCTAGGAAGCGAGTTATGGGGCTTTTCCATGCCCACTTAAAAAAAATTTTAATTAATTATATTTATTTTTGGCTGCATTGGGTCTTAGTTGGGGCATGCGGGACCTTCGATGAGGCATGAGGGATCTTTCCTTGTGGCGCGTGGGCTTCTCTCTAGTTGTGGCGTGCATGCTCCAGAGCGCATGGGCTCTGTAGTTTGTGGCCCACAGGCTCTCTAGTTGAGGCATGAGCTCAGGAGTTGTGGTGCACGGGCTTAGTTGCCCCATGACATGTAGGATCTTAGTTTCCTAACCAGGGATGGAACCCACGTCCCCTGCATTGTAAGGCAGATTCTTTACCACTGGACCACCAGGCAAGTCCCTCCATGCCCACTTTGATGGTCCACTGCCCTGGGTGTTAAACTGATCCATCCTCTTTTTTATTTTTTTTTTTGAAAAAATTCATTTGTTTGTTTTGGTGCTGGTGTAGTGATGTTGAGCCGTTAAAAAGGAAAATGTCAGCATATGGCTCAGCCGTACTTAGGGTCATTTACAGGTAGCTGTTGATGGAGGTGTTCTCAGCCAGCAGTCACTGGAGGACCAGCGCGTCAGCTGGTGTGCAGGTTTTGGCTTCCGCTCAGCTGCCAGGAGTTGGATGCGAGTGGTGTTCCGAGATTCTTGGGCGGGCCCTCCTCCTTTCCTTGCCGTCCCCCTGTCCAGACCTCTTAACTCTGTCTCCCCGAGATTACACACCCACCTCCTTACTCCTTCCCACCTGGAGGGAGAAGGACTCTTAGAGGTACTCTTACCCTCTCTCTTCGCCATTTGGTCTGCTGAGGTCACTGCTGTGATCTGCTCCTCTCCACACCTTTCATTTTCCCTCCTCTGCAGCCTAGCTGGAAGATCAAACAACAGTGACAATAGCAACAATCTTTTTTTTTTTCTACTGTTTCTTGGCCATCTTGATATAATAGTCTAAATATACCCTGACAAGAGGTGGATGGAAATGTTGGAGAAATGGTTAATATTTCAGAATAATGTATCTCACTATATACACTCCAACTGGTTATGATGGTACTTTTAAAATTATAACATTGCTTATTGGTCCGTATCTCTCATCAGAACATAATCTTACTGAGGGCAGTGACGGTAGCTTTGACATTTTTGCTGTCCTGGTCCTTTATCACAGTCACAGGCCCTGAATTTTGATGTCCCACTAGGCTTAACATTGTTTTGTTCACTTATGTATCATTTATTGCAGAAAACATTTAAGGGATGTAAGTTTGCCAACATCAACATAATTTTTTAAGTTAACACAATAATTTCGATACAGTTCTTTTCTTTCAATTTAAAAATTCGGTTGCAGCAGTTCCCACGTTCACATTACAAATTCCACTAATATGCTCACGCAGTTACTGCTCTAGGGTAGTGGTTCTTTAGTCTCCTTTCAAGTCACCAGGGGATCTTGTTAAAGAACAGATTCTGATCCAGGGGGCCTGAGGTTTTGTGTCCCTAAGAAGGGTTCACGTTATGCTAATCCTTCTAGTTCATGGATTATACTTTGAAGCGCAAGGCTCTGGATTAAAAAAAAAAAAGCCTCATGCAATACAGAAACAAGGCAAATGGATTGCAAATTCTATTATATGATGTCAGTATGCCATCAAAGCATAAAGAAAAAAACCCATAACGGCAAATAAATAACATCATAAAGTGTTCAGTAACATTTAGTGAAATTATATGCAAATAATATTCAAAACATAAGCAATAATTCTCTCTCTTAATAACTGGTAGCTGCACGGTAACTATTTATTGGTGACTGTTGAAATGCCTGCTTATTGTTTTCGAATTTCTTCAGGTGTTATAGTAAAATTTAGACAACTAGTTTTTTGCTAATATAGTTGACAAAATGTGGATTTGATTTTCAAAGAAATTCTACTTTATTAAAAACGGCAATTATAAAATTACAGGGATGAAACAAGTCCTGAATAATCTGATACTTGCTTAGATTATGAATCATTTACAGTTAAACCACCACAAGCAGATTTATTCTTAATTGTACTAATGAGAAACATCAGTGTCTGTCGTTGGCTAAACAGGATTTAATTATAGTTCTAGAGAAAATCTCAACATCGATTAGCTCCTATTAAAACATCCAATATATGCAAAATCAGGCACAAAAAATTCTTAGTGAATGTTTTAAAAGTACTCTGCAGGGCTTCCCTGGTGGCACAGTGGTTGAGAGTCCGCCTGCCGATGCAGGGGACCGCGAGTTCGTGACCCGGTCCGGGAAGATCCCACGTGCCGCGGAGCGGCTGGGCCCGTGAGCCATGGCCGCTGAGCCTGCGCGTCCGGAGCCTGTGCTCCGCAACGGGAGAGGCCACAACAGTGAGAGGCCCGCGTACCGAAAAAAAAAAAAAAAGTACTCTGCAAATAATAAATAATTTTTATCATGCTGTCATGATTTTTATGTGTACTATGCAGTGGTGAAAATTAGAATGTTTGCCAGATGATAAAGTGGCATTTTGTTTGGTATTGGAAAACATCTATGGAAAAACATTTGAGCATTTTGCTGCTTGAAAGTTGAATTAATTTCATAGGAATTAAGAAAACTTAATAAGCTTAAATGTCTCATAGAAGTTGTTCAACAGATCACGAAACAAATGTCTCCTCTGATGTAAAGAGGTAATTTCCAATCATGTTTAATGAATTGAAGAAAAATTATACTGTTTCCTCCAGCAAGGATGCTGCTGAATTTCTAGGCATACATGCTTGCTCTTTGCCCTCGGTATTTCCCACATCTGTTCTTTTCCACTAATTCCCATCTCAGTAAAGCAGCAGCAGGTTTGCTTGATTACACATGTGTACTTGCCACTTGAGGGCATGTGTGTGTGCACACATACCCACACAGCACTGAAACGTTACTATTTTAGGTGCAAATTGAATAAATTTTGGGTCAAAGGATGCAATTCTTTAAGAGAATTATATCTATTACTAAAATTGCCAAGAATTAACATTTTTTCTAAACAGTATTATCAGTGGGAATTTTGAGAGCTAGTTTTTAGTGTTTACTTGTCTATTTATTATAATTTTATTTTGTTTGTTTACTACAGCATTCAGGTCCCCAACGTCCATTTGCAGGCTTCGGTTGTCCGAAGCACTTAACTCATCCAGAGGAGACTTGAGGTTGAGGAATAATTATTTTTTTCTTTTTGAAGTTTTAGAACAGCAAAAATGCAAGTCTTTTTTTTTTTCTTGCGGTACGTGGGCCTCTCACTGTCGCGACCTCTCCCGTTGCGGAGCACAGGCTCCGGATGCGCAGGCTCAGCGGCCATGGCTCACGGGCCCAGCCGCTCCGCGGCATGTGGGATCTTCCCGGACTGGGGCACGAACCCGTGTCCCCTGCATCGGCAGGCGGACTCTCAACCGCTGTGCCACCAGGAAAGCCCGCAAGTCTTAATGTCATGTCATTTACTTGTGAGAAAGTCCCCTTAGCTCTCACTCCAAAGTCTATTTATTTAGGTGTACCCCCAGTGACTTTAGTTTTCTGGATTCATAAGCTGAGGTAGAACAGAAGCAGCACATTTGAAGAACCTTGGGGATGAGTGATGTCCTAGAAACAGGTATGCTGACAACAGGAAGAGAAAGATATAACTCATGGCAAAGCATAAGAGACGTAAGTCTAAAAATGATTATACAACATGCAAGCAAGCGTGATCCCACACTTCAGTAGACTTCAAAAACACGTCTGTAGCAACAGTTCTAAATAACGATCATGAGTCAAAAAGGTAAAATTAATTTCACTATACTCTGATTAAGAAGACAGGATGGTCATAATTTGGAAATGAAAACATGCTTCTAATTATTTCAGGTATCAAGGATATATTCTTATCTGGAACAAAGCCTCCCCCAGCAAAGCCAGACCAGTGCCATGGCCCTGTGCTAGTAGGACTATGGCATGGGCATACCTACAGTTACATAAGCTGCAGTCCTTAGCTGCCCACAGTCTAGTGGGACTTGTCAAAAATAATAGTGTGGTAACTGCAACTAAAATTGTATACAAATATGGTTTTATCATAGAGGAGGGAAGGATCAAATCAGTTGGGATTCAGGAGGTCTTTATAGAGATTACTAAACTAGGTCTTAAAGGAGTAATAGACAGTCACCAGGGAAGAAAGGTACATAAAACATGGAGGTTTTAATAAAAGTATATATACATTTCTTCCATTAATTTCCTCTTTGCATTTAGTCAATTATTTGTTACCCTAGGGATAATTAGGACTATTACAGCAGGAGGAAGTGGAATATATATTATGCCATAAATGGTAGCTCATGCATGCCGACCACCCATCCAAACACCCATCCATCCATCCATTTATCATTATGTGCTTACTTTCAGAGAAAGATTACCACCCCCAGGTAGATTTGGTGTTGTGTTGCTCAGGTGGATGGTTGGGAGAAAAAGCTGATAAGGTGCATTGCTGGAGAAGGCTGGCACCTGCCCAAGGCAATGGGTCAGGATCTGTAGGTAACAGGTGAAGGGGCGTGTACTCAATACAAAGAAACTGTCCTCTGTCATCCCATCCCACATGCTGTGGCCTGAATGTTTGTGTACTCCCCCCACCAAAAACTCATAAGTTGGAACCTAATGTCCATTGTGATAGTGTTAGGAGGTGGGGTCTTCAGGGTCGTGAGGGTGAAGCCCGCATGAGTAGGATTAGAGCTTTTATAAAAGAGACCCCACAGAGATCCTTTTCCTCACTGAGGGCACAGTGAGTTGGCAGCCTGCAGGTGGAAGAAGCTCTTACCAAGATCTGACCAGGCTGGTACCTTGACCTTGTGCTACCAGCCACCAGAACTGTGAGAAACACATTTCCATCTGTGACGTTTTGTTATAGCAGCTCACACAGACTAAGACAGCACACCATTGTCCTTCTCCACCCAGTAGCCAAATTAGTACCTGCAGATAATCAGTAATGAGAGCTGATAATCTTGGATGACTTTATTTTACCCTCATGAAAGGTGAGGAGTGCACCCATGGATCATTTCTCAGAATTTTTTTTCCGCTGTATAATGAGGCTTTGCCAAATCCCACTGAGAAACCCTCTTTTAAGAGGTCCAGACTATTCACTAATCCCACTAAACTGGAAAGTGGTACTTCCATCTACCTAGAAGTGAGGATGGCAGTCTAAATAGGAAAGCACCCAGCATCTGTATTTGAACCAACTCAAGATTTCTCCTCAGCAGGGAGCACAGCAATCAAAACTCCATTTAATCAATAGCTTCTAGTTATTCCTTAAAATTTAACAAAAAAAAGCAGCAAGTTTTCAGTGCCTCCCATCATCTCCTTTAGTGGATGCTCCTCTGGGCTCACATAATAATTTTTTTTTTTTTTTGCGGTACGCGGGCCCCTCACTGTTGTGGCCTCTCCCGTTGCGGAGCACAGGCTCTGGATGCGCAGGCTCAGCGGCCATGGCTCATGGGCCCAGCCACTCCACGGCACGTGGGATCTTCCCCGACCGGGGCACGAACCCGCGTCCCCTGCATCGGCAGGTGGACTCTCAACCACTGTGCCACCAGGGAAGCCCTCACATAATAATTTTTAAATGCCTTTATTAAAAATGTATCACTTTGCATGATACCTGTTGATTTATGTGCTTGAATTTTCACAAATTACGAAGTCTTTGCAGAAAATCACATCGTATCTGACTTTGGATCCTCAGCACCTAGCACAGTACTGGGCATAAAATAAGCTTGAAATACATGATCTTATTTTTTTAATTAATCTCCATTGGAGTATAGTTAATTTACAATGTTGTGTTTGTTTCTGCTGTACAGCAAAGTGAATCAGTTATACATATATCCACTCTTTTTTAGATTCTTTTCCCATATAAGCCATTACAGAGTATTGAGAAGAGTTCCCTGTGCTATACAGTAGGTCCTTATTAGTTATCTGTTTTATATAAAGTAGTGTGTATATGTCAACCCAATCTCTTAATTTATCCCTCCCCACCTTTCCACCTTGGTAACCATAAGTTTGTTTTCTACATCTGTGACTCTATTTCTGTTTTGTAAATAAGTTCATTTGTACCCTTTTTTTAGATTCCACATATAATTGATATCATATATTTGTCCTTCTGTGTCTGACTTCACTCAGTATGACAATCTCTGGGTCCATCCATGTCGCTGCAAATGGCATTATTTCATTCTTTTTTATGGCTGAGTAATATTCCATTGGGCTACATGATCTTGAATAACTAAGGCATGTAGTGAGGATAACACATGTGCAAAGGCAGGAATGGAGAGAACCAGCCCGGCACAATGACAGAGCTGCAGGGCGGGCATTCACTTGAAAGGAGATTACAGGTAGGACAAATAATATGGGAAATAATATGAGAGAAGAAAAATCAGAAGCCAAGGCATAAAAGGCCTTTTGTACCACAGTAAGGAATTTGGACTTCATTTGGCAAAGGAGTCATGAAGTGTTTTTAACCTGCAAGTGTCATGAGTGTGTTTGCACTTTTGAAAGATAACAGGCTTCAGTGCAGATGACGGGTTACAGTGGGATGCGGCTTGAAGCATAAGGGGTGATCAGAACCTGAACTGAAGCAGTGGCAGTGGACATGGATATGAGCTGTGACATTGTGTCAACACTGTCACAGCTCTTTAAAAGGTAGAGTCACTAGCATTGATGTGGGGAATGGGTCATGGGCCACTATGTGGAGGTAAAACCTCAATAGATCTGGTGATTCAGTAGGAAAAATAGCACAGAAGTATGTGCCTGGGGTGCAGGGCACAGTTATTTGTATGGTAATACGGGGAATTCTTTTTTTTTTTTTTTTTTTTTTTTTTTTTTTTTGCGGTATGCGGGTCTCTCACTGCTGTGGCCTCTCCCATTGCGGAGCACAGGCTCCGGACGCGCAGGCTCAGTGGCCGTGGCCCACGGGCCCAGCCGCTCCGCGGCATGTGGGATCTTCCCGGACCAGGGCACGAACCCGCGTCCCCTGCATCGGCAGGCGGACTCTCAACCACTGCGCCACCAGGGAAGCCCAGGGGAATTCTTGAGTGCTGGGCCCGTGAGCCATGGCCCGTGAGCCATGGCCACTGAGCCATGGCCACTACACTCCGGTAGCCAAAGACTACAGAATACCTACAACCCCCAAATCTGGGCTTCTCTAATTCGTAGATTTTTTTATTCCACGTGACTAGCATTGACCATCACTCTTCTGGTACATCTCTGGGAGGAATTAAGGAGGCCATTGGGCAGTCAAGTCCAGTTACTTGGGTCCAAGTTTACTTGTGTATCACCTTGGCACTTTTTATTGCTTGTTTAACAGATAAAGTGAAATGAAAGTAAATTTAAATTAAGTCTTTGTGGACTGACTGGCTGAGCTCACTGATGAATCATTATGTGGAGATGGTGAGGAAGACAGAAGACTTGGTAACAACTCCCAGGTCCTGTATTAGAATGAAGCTGCATTAATTAGAATGAAGTGGAAATGTGGGAAAAGGAACAGATGATTGAAGGACGGTCACAGTGAGCTCCACTTTTGCTCTGTTGAACTTGAACTCTGGGAGCTCCAGAAGAAGACATCCGCTCTAAATCTCTCATCAATGGAGCCACAGTGAACATTCCATTCTGGATAGTTTTGTTTGTTTGAGGGGCTCATTTGAGCATAAACGTTATTTAAAAGCCTTCCTCCTTCTCAAAGTGCTTTCTATCTTGCTATTTCCCTGCTCCATTTTCAACTGGAAATTCCAACTGAGCTGGTGACACACCAGCATTACCATGGTGAAGAGCCCCCAAATTTGCTGACTGAAACCTTCTCCCAGGAGGTTTGAGGTATGGTAAATGGTCACCACTGGGAACATGGTACTTGAAGAAACAAGTGAAGGAAAACTTGAGGTAATGATTGTGGTCCAACTATGACTGTATTAGCTTTGAAGGCTGTTTCCACCAGGTCATGGCTAATGATGTGTGGGATGAAGAATTTCAAACAGAAGTCTGCATAAGCATCTTTTGCTCTAGGTCTAAAGAAAAGCTGCAGTTCCTACCTGAAGTCTGCTCTTGTGGGTTTGTTGCCGAGGAAGGTGTTTTCAAGTCTTTAAGTGCTGGAATCAGTAAAGCCATGTGATTGTCTTTCTTTTTTGTTTAGACCTCGGTGCTCATGCCTTATCAAAAGATAATGGGAAACTAATGCCGCTGAAGAGAGATGATTTTCATCAAAGGCCAGTCAGAACCCATGGTAGTAATAGAGCTGTTTAAAATCACCTGAAGCAGAGACTAAAGAAAGCTACGCACAGGCGGAGAACCAGAGTTTCTGATGCTTGGCTGGAACTGCAGTGGGCAATTGGTTTCCATAGTGCAAAATTCTCTCCCTGGAGGTGATTTAACTCTTTAATGCTTATAACAAAAATAACTCTCTTTCTGTCTGAAACAAATGGATGCAGTCAATTAGAGGTCTGTGATTGCATCTGAAGTGAGAGAAATTAGACCCTTTGGTTGGATACTAGGAAAAACAGAAAATGGCTGGTCTCATCCATCTCCCCAAAAGCATGAAGGGGTAAGAGTTACATATTCAGTGGGAAAATTATTTTTTTCCCTGTTCTGATGGGCAGATGTCCTGGAAAAAGACCCAGGCAGAATTTAAACTGGAGCTAGGGAGCCATTTAGAGACTGTTAAGTTCTGCCCATACTTTAAAATATATTATATGTGTTACTAGCATCCAGAATCATGTCTGACAAATAATATATGCTCAGTAAGTCCTCAAACGCCAAATTAAATTTACCATATCTTTTAATGTGCTGTTTCCCTAATTAGACTCTAATCTTTTTTTCCCCTTTTTAAGCTAGTTCCAAAATGCTTACAGAGACACTGTAGTTAAGCATTTGTTGAACTTAACTGATATGCTGGAGACAAAGAAATAAAAATCAATTCCCTCTTGGGAAATCTGCATTTGCCAATGAAGAGATTTCTTGGATATCCAAAGAAGGGGCTCTGTAGTACCTATTTTTTTATCCCTAGCATTTATCACAATGTCTGACATGTAGTAACTGGGGTGACCAACATGTTCTGGTCTGCCACGACTTTGAAAATTTTAACACAGAAGGTCCCACATCTTAAGAGCCCGCCTCAGTTCTGAGCAAACTGGGATGGTTAGCCACCCAGCATCAGGATGTGTATCGAATGAAAGAATAAATATAATAATTAGCTTTATTCATCTCGCGAATCCAGTTCCTCAGATTCCACATGGTAAGTTCGTTCTCTCACTGCATGTATTACATAGGAAGTCGAATCTGAATTTTAAGCCCCACTCTGTGTGATCATTTTTACCATGTGAGCAGATGTCTGGGGGGGTCAAAGGTTGGCTGGTAAAAGTGGGAGCTGACAAGGGTCAGTAGAAGAATTTAACGTTAGTGACATTAAGCTAAGGGAGCCTGAGCCAGCTTGCGCACCACATCCCCTGGGGGGCTGGGCATCCTTTGCAAAGGCTCCTCGCAGAAGGCAGGGGACACTGATCAATCCTGTGTCAATGATTCTTCATGCCTTCATGTTGCTGCTTGCTACCCCCCTTCTTTCTGATACATTCTCTCTTAATATTTGTGAATTTATTAAATTTGGGCTTGGTCTGGAAACTACACTGTGTAACTGTAGGCACTTTGCATATCTGTTCCTTTATAAATCTTCCCCCCGTGACCTGCTCATTCCTTTATTTATTCATTCGATAAATAATTCTAGAGTTTCTACCTTGTGCAAGGCACTGCCTTGGTGTATATATATAGGTATATATACCACAGTGGACAACATAGACAAACTTATCTATTCTGAAGGATCTTTCTAACAGGGAGAAACAGATAATAATGAAATACATAAAATATATAGTCGGGTAGATGGTAAGAGCTATGGAGACGAATAAAGCAAGAAGATGAATGGGTGGTGGGGAGAAGAGGTCGAGGGTGTGTTAGTGATATTTAAAATAGGGTTATTAGGGAAGCCTGTCCTAAGAAGAGGGCATTTGAATCAAGATCTAAAGAAAGTGAGGGAGCATGGCAAGAATCTAATTGACGTAAAGTGCTCCAGGCACGGGGAATGGCAACGCCTCTGTTTCTGAGACAGGACGTGGCCTTCTGAGTTCCACGAATAGCAAGAGGGTCAGTGTGGCCGGAGCAGAGTGAGAAAGAGGATGGGTAGCAGAAGTAGCAGAAGGGAGTTGGTGACGGGGGCGTAAGCAGGGTGTGGAGGGTGCGAGATCCCACTGGGTCATTTAGGTCATTCTGAGGACATTGACATCTCCTCTGGGTGACGTGGGATGCTTTGAGGTTAATTTCTGGAAGAAACGCAAATTTTCACAGGTTTCTCACTTCACATAATAGGAAACTTTGCTTACTACTAACTTCAGTTGTGTGTGGTACCCTGTAATATTAGACATATATTTCTTTCAAGTAAGCCCAGCTGACAGAATATTTTATTTTTCCAGGTTCAGCAATCAGTCATTTCACACTGGCTTTTTTATTTTATGTTTCCAAACACATCCTCAGGATTGTCTTTGTGATTTGTTGATTGTGTGAAACTTCACTTGTAAAAATAATGTGGAGAAAGTTAGCAAAAACAAAACACAAAAAACCCGAAACCAAATAATCCCTCTACGGTCCATGTTAGAATGTATTCAAAGCTTAGAAAATTTTCTCATTACCTGTAAATTTGACAGCGTAATTACCTTTAAGGAGAGTTTAGGTGTGTAGTTTTATTTTGCCCTCATAATTATCCACATGAAGTAACACATTGGATAAATGCCATGGCAAATAGCTCACTGAAGAGGTACTAACCATCAGAAAGATAATTACATGACTAATGCACTATAGAACTTTCTGTAATAGAAATAGTTCACCCCGATGATGGTAGTGCAACTTATTTAGATTTGTTTTAACTCTTAAAAGACCAGACAGATCGCTTTTATGTTAGATTGTTGACCTTGGTGAAGCCTTCTAGGGCTTCAAAACTTACGCAATAAGGCTGAATCTTTTCTGTTCTAAAACATGAGAAAGAATCTCCATTAGGTTTCTTGTAAATGGAAGTCATTGCCTGTAATGGAAGATAACCGTAAATCCCCACTCTTCAGAAGATGAAGTAGAACGATGCATTTTTAAAGGTGTGAAAGCGTGTATTGCGGCCTGAGAGAAACCAAACCATAGATTCTGTCTTGCTTAAAATAGTGGCCTAATATTTCTTAGGTTTAGGAATTTTAAGTAGCAACAAAATAAAAGATGAAAGACCCATTAACTGTGAAACACAGGGCACAGAATTGTGAACCCCATTCACATAACACAGACTTATGCAAGGAAACTTCCTTATAACCTGTGTAAATACACATAATTAATTTTACGTCCTTAACATGTTTGACTGCTACCAGTATCTGAAAAGTATCAGTTAATCTATTTTAGGGTCTCTTCAGCGGACAGTTCAGATACTCAGTGAGATTATTTACGGCGTCCAGTTGGGACCCTGGAACTAGATGGCACTTTATTTGCTTGTTTGTTGGTTTGGTTTGTTTTCAGTGTGTCACAAACCGAATTCAGTTATGGGCCCCGGATCGATAAAGTAGGTACTCTGTCTGTATTAGTCATTAATGATACGTATCTGTTGATGCCAACACAACAGACTGAAAAGTGCAATCAGTTGCTACTTCGCTGCTTCTTTGACTTGGTAAGCCTTCTTGTTTTAGCATCAAGGAGGCACCTTAAATGCCAAGGGTCTGGCATTCACCAATAGAATCTGTGTTCTCTCTAGCCTCTAGAACATGTCTTCTTAACCTTTTATGTGTCTTAGGTCTTTTTGGCAGTCTGATAGAGGCTATATGGACTCCTCAGAATAGTGTTTTTAAATATATAGGGTAAAATACATAAAAATACAACAGAAACAAAACACATTGAGATTCAGCCCTATCCACAGACCCTTTGGGAACCCATATTGAAATCATCTGTTGCCTTAGCCTGTTCAGGCTTCTGTAACAGAATGCCATAGACTGAGTGACTTATAAACAACAGAAGTTTATTTCTCACAGTTCTGGAGGCTGGAAAGTCCAAGATAAGGATGCCAGTAGATTTGGTGTCTGGTGACAACCCGCTTCCTTGTTCATAGATGCAACTTTCGTATAGCAACTTCACATGGTGAAAGGAACAAGGGAACTCTTGGGGGCCTTTTCTATAAAGGCACTGTAATTGAAATTCAGCCTCTGCACCTTGGTACAAAATTGAATCTCGGGAGACAGAGTTTGGGGTGAAGTAGAAAAGAATAGCTTTATTGCTTTGCCAGGCAGAGGGGGCCACCGCAGGCTAATGCCCTCAAAACTGTTTGTCCCGACCTGGAGGGAGTAGTGAGTTCTACAGTAATAGTTCAAAGAGGAGGGCGTGATCAGCTGGTGAACATTCTTCTGATGGGTTGGTGGTGAGGTAAGTGGCAGTCAGCACCATCAACCTTCTGGTTCCAAATTGTCTGGGGTCTCCGTGCTTGTGGGCAGCATACAGTTAACTTCTCTCACTAGATGGGGGTTTCAGTATCTGCAAAACAGCTCAAAGATATTGTTATGTGTATTCCTCAAGGGGGAACCAGGACCCTGCCCCAGGGCTGCACTATTGTTTCTTGACTGTTCCTCCCTTGTCTCCGCCTCCCCTCCCTTCCCTGATTAGCAACTGTTTGAACCTGCCCTTTGGAACTCTGGGAAAGTCTTGGAGGCTGAATGAAGCCTATTTCCTGCAAACACAGAATGGGGGACACAGAAAGGCTTTTGTGCCCAGGAGCCCCACAGGGTGCTGCTTGATTTCAGCGCTAATTCATACGTGAGGGCTCCACCCTCATGACCTTATCACCTCCCAAAGGCCTCACCTCCTCACATCATCACGTTGGGGATTAGTGTTTCAACATATCAATTTTGGGAGGACACTTTCAGTCCATAACATCTGATTTAGCACAGTATACAGAAAACATTAGAGTCCGTCATTAAATTTGAGGGTAAGAGGTCAGTAGAGCAAAAGCCTTTATTTCTGTCTCCAGTTTATCTTTCTTACTGAGAATAACCAATCCTTATAAAGTTTTGTGTAAATCAAAGGGGGGAAATTTAGTATTTCAGCACATATTTAAGGATGGGACATGATGGAGAATTTTAACAAGGACATAATTTTTCTTTGTGGAATGATCATTTTTGACTCATGAAGGTAAAACGTGTTGCCTCCTGAATCCTTGTTAATTTGTTTCCACCCCCTCTCTCACAGTTTAATGCTATATGAATTGGCCTTAACGGTACTAAAACTGGGAAAAACTAGTGGATGTTTCATCTTTCTACTCTGTGTACTCAACATTTAGTTTATTCTGTAGATTGCATCAAGCTAATGGGACAAATGCTGAAAGGAGAATTTTTCCCCAGATTATTCAGTTATTAAGTCAGTGTTATCAGTGTCTGAAACAGCATTGCTTCTGGAATTTTATAAGGTTTGGACATAGTCAATTGATATCTACCTACCTGGGAGTGCTAATATCAGATTATTGAATGTTGTGCATTTAAGGTACCAAAATGGGAATATATTTTGTAAAAATTCGTCTAGGTTACTCTAAGCTTGTTATCTCCCAGCTCTGAAATGAGACCCTGAATTCACCTTTTGGTCTCTAATCTGGTTCTGTCCTTGGATTTTAGTTTCTTGACTTTCTCCACCACCTTTTCACCTTCATATGACCTTTCACCTTCTATATGTGAACTCCCTGTGCTAACATAGTTCTTTCAGACTCTACTCATTCTCCTATTAAACTGGCTATCCCTAGATATTATCATTAGCTGTCCCTGGTCACAATTTCTAATGAATAACAGATTATATAAAAAAAATTCTTGTGTACTACAATCTAGGACTTGAAAACAGAAGTTGTAAAGCTGGTTATGTGATATGAACCTCACCAAAGTGAAAAATCCAAGCAAATTTTTATTGCTTACAATTTTTACTTTCGGAAGCCAACCATTAGGAAAATACTTAAAAAAAGAAAAAAGAAAACTAAGTAGCAGTTCTCAATGACTTGCGATTTTTAAGAAACATTTTACGGGGAAAAGTAAGTTTGGTTGTATGTCCTGAAGGCTAGATCCCTTGTTCAGACCTTTGTTGTCTTCTGTTTCTAGTTCATCTTGGCATATCACAATGCAAATGGCCAAAATAATGATGACAGATGGGCAGGAGGAGAATCACGCCAAGATTCTAGGCTGTGTACTACATTTGAATAGCTAATAAGGAATTTTTGCTCAGAAACATGCATGTGGCAATGTTGGGCAGTAGTCCGTATGTTTGAGTTGACCTAAGCCAGTGGACTCAAAAAGGACCTGAAATTGCAAAATCCGGACATGCATATATAATAAATATAAATTTGTCAGACAAATCGTAGCTTCAGGATAATCTCAAATAATTGAAGGAGAGACATTAACTGATGCCGTGAATACAAACATTTATTAACCTCTTCTTTGCAAGTTGTCTCTAAATGAGCCTAGAGTCCAGATTTATGTTTTGTCAAGCAGATCAAAGAGAAGTAGATGCAAAGCTGAATCCCACTGTGAGAAACAATGAAGCAGACCCTATTTTATTATTTGTTTTCCTCTGGGATATCTGTCAAAAGTCAAAAGAAATTTTTGTAATACACACATTCATGGATCATGGCTGGCAGTTTTCATATCGTTCATATAACATATGCAATTATGGAAGTTGTATTTCTCATTTTTTAAGTGAACTTGCTATTCCAGTATAATGACTTTGACAGACAAGATCTCAATAGTCAGAAAATAGAACATAAATGAAGGTAGCTGAAAAAACATTGCTCTGGTTAAAAAAAAAATCAATCAAAAGAAGCATAAAGAAATTAACTTGCAAAAAATGTATGCCACAACCGTGGATAAGTTAGCTGTAGGTTAAATGATTATTGTTTTGCTGAAGATCGAGGATTGTAACATTTGCTGTTCTTTTAAACCATAAGTGAATTTTTCTGCCTGTCTGACTTTGTAATCAGAATCAGCTAGAATGCTATTTACATGTACCATCATTTGCAAAAGCAGAAACACATTCAGGGCATCAACGTTGATAATACATAAAGTCAGGGCACTTGCTGCTTTACTGAAACTTTGTTATTTAAGTGAAATACTGACTAAGATGAATTGTACTACTTGAAATTTAGGTTAGTCCGTGCACGATTGGGCAACTTTCAATTACAAAGCTTCCCTTGAATAGGATTGTCCTCACACTGAGATAAAACTACATTTTTAGTCTTAAAGTACTCACGGTGTATAAAGCACCACTGCTGCTAGAGCTTTTCTAGTTTCTACAGCTCAGGCTCTCTTTGTCAGCACCATGAGGAATTTAGCCTTTGTGAATGCTCAGTTTATTGCATTAGGAGAATGTGGAAGAAATGCTGCATGGGTAGTGCATAATTAATTTAGTCCCCATCATTATTGTACCCTTGCTTCCAAAATGCAAACTTTTATTAGGATAAAATGTGCTATTATTTTTTTTGTCCGAAAGAACTCATTTCTTCCTAGGAGGAGGAGAAAAAATGTCTAAATGATCATAATGGAGATTTAGGGCAGCAATTGAAAGTAGAACTAGTTTTGAACTGCTTCTCTGACTCAAAATTTGATCATCTATCAGTTCAATAATAAGAATTCATTAGGGTTACTGAGAGTTAAAATGTGATATAAAATTACTGTTGCTCAAGGGAGTAACATGTGTTTGTTTTCATTTGGTCAAAAATAAAGGGAAGTAGATAATTTGCCTGTCATGCAGAACAAAGCTCTACCCAAAGTAAACAAGAAGTTCTTTTAGGTTTTTGCTGCTTTCTTGGTTCTAATCTCAAGAAGATGTTCTGTTAAAGCTTTAGAAATGAAGGTGTTTGTAAACCCAGAGGACTTGAGGAGTAGTCATTATACGCCTGGGTCTTTATTGTGAACGTCAGGTTGAACATTAGAAGGATAGTAGGATCCAGTGTTCTTTTTCTCTTTAATTAGAATGTGATTCCGAGAAAGGTGAAATAAGCGGAAAACGCCTCAGTTGGAAATGTACACACATACGTACTACACGGAGTCACACTGCCATAAAATTAACCTAGGCCTTTTACATTGAGGAAGGCTTGAAAAAAAAATTTTTTTTTTTGAAATCAAGTGCAGTTTGGAAATCAGAAATCACTGAACATGGATGAATCCAGAGGAGTAGGGGCTGGGGAGTAGGAACTTCCCCATTAGCAATCCCATGCTCTATGACAGGGGGGTATGTGCTGCTTTTAGACTGTGGATCCTAGTACTCTTGTATTCAGTTTTATAATCTTTCAAATTACCGTGTGCAGATTTCTTGACAGTTCAAAGAAATAAGGAAGGCTTCCGATAACTTTTAGGTCACTAGCCCAATGAAAATATTAAATAAATTGGGAAGATTATCATGCTAAAGAAGCAAAGGACAGTAAGTGACTATTTTATCCCAAGAAGTTACATTGTTATACTCTTTGGAAGAAAGGAAATTTATTAGACTGTGTTTGCTTCCTGAAGATCTCCCTTCAGACCACACTTTTTCTCTGATTCTAATGCACATAAAGCTTCTGATTTTTATTTATTTTCTTCAGGTGGCTTCACACTAGGAAACAAAACAGCAAAGGAAAAATCACCACTTTCCTGAGTCGAGTATATTTTTCATTAAAAATGGAAAAAGTTGTCATTTTTGCTATATAAATAAGTCTTTGTGGAATTTGATGAGAAACATAAACTGAGTTAGGCTACAATAACCCACCAAAATAACATTTAACATCACTATCATTATCTAGTGTGGAGGTAAAGATATGTTTTGGAATACACTTGATAGATGCTAAGTTTAAAATATGGAACTAAGCACCCCTTACCACAGTATAGAAGAAGGATAAAGTTGTTTGTTTCACACAGTTTTACACCCTTTGGCCTAACATAACAGCAGGGATCATCTTACGGGAGAGACTAATCAAACTAATATAATTTTCTCAGAGAAGATCCAAGGCTAGTGAAATTTTTATACTGCATGTATTGACTTTAAAAAATACACAATATCTATACTAGTCTGTATCTATTTATATATTTTGAAATTTACGGATTATTTCCCCTTTCATCTTCTTTCTGATGTTAAGCACACCAGTGAGGTTTTTATCTCAGAGATTGCAATTTTCAGTTCTGGAATTTCCATCTGGTTCCTTTTTATATTTTCTACTTCCCTGCTGAGATTTCCCATCCCTTTATTCATTAGGACCATAACTTTATTTGTATCATTGAGTTTAGTAATAAAAAGCTGCTCTAAATTCTTATCTGCTAATTCTAACATCTGGATTACCTTAGTGTTGGGCTCTATTTATTGTGTTTTCTTTGGAGAATAAGTAACATTTTCCTGGATTATATCATGAACATGGTTACTGTGATGTTGTGGAGGCCCAGAATCTTGTTGATTTTTGTTTTAGTGAGCAGTTAATGTAGTTGGATTAAATTGCAAACTCAGTTTCTTGGGTGGCAGCTCAGAATAAAAGTTCAGGTCTGTTATCCTTAACTGGCTGCTTTGAATTTAGAACATGCATAGTCGTATGGTCAGCCAAATAATTTAGCAAGTTTTATTCACAGAATTTTGGACTCCCCCTCTTGCCTTCTCTTTTCTGAGATTTCTCTTACTTTCCAGTGACTGTAATTGGCATGAACTCTTGTCCTCTGACTCTTAAGACTGAGGGTTTACTTGCATGGTGCCAACTGCAACTGCACCCTCAGACTGTAATTCTAACTTTCATAAACCAGAATCTTTATTGACAAGTGCATATAGAGCCTATCAACCATAGCTAATGAGTTAGTTTTATTTTATTTTTTAAAATTGGGGTATAGTTGCTTTACAATGTTGTGTTAACTTTCTGCTGTACTACGAAGTGAATCACCTATATGCATACATATATCCCCTCCCTCTTGGACCTCCCTCCCACCCCCCCATCCTATCACATCCCGTCCCATCCCATCCATTTAGGACACCGCAGAGCACTGAGCTGAGCTCCCTGCTCTATACGGCAGGTTTCCACTAGGTATCTGTTTTACACAAGGCAGTGCACATATATCAATCCCAGTCACCCAATTCATCCCCCCACCGTGTCCACATGTCCGTTCCCTACGTCTGTGTCTCTATTCCGGCCCTGCAAATAGGTTCATCTGTACTGTTTTTCTAGATTACACATGTATGCATTAATGTATTTGTCTTTCTCTTTCTGACTTACTTAACTCTGTATGACAGAATCTAGGTCCATCCACATCTCTACAAATGACCCAATTTCATTCCTTTTTATGGCTGAGTAAAATTCCCTTGTATATATATATATTACATCTTCTTTATTTATTCATCTATTGTTGGACATTTAGGTTGTTTCCATGTCCTGGCTATTGTAAATAGTGCTGCAGTGAACATTGGGGTACATGTGTCTTTTTGAATTATGGTTTTCTCAGGGTATTTGCCCAGTAGTGGGATTGCTGGGTCATATGGTAGTTCTATTTTTAGTTTTTTAAGGAATCTCCATACTGTTCCCCATAGTGGCTGAATCAATTTACATTCCCACCAACAATGTAGGAGGGTTCCCTTTTCTCCACACCCTCTCTAGCATTTATTATTTGTAGATTTTTTTGATGATGGCCATTCTGACGGGTGTGAGGTCATACCTCATTGCAGTTTTGATCTGCGTTTCTCTAGTAATTAGTGATATTGAGCGTCTTCTCGTGTGCCTGTTGGCCATCTGTATGTCTTCTTTGGAGAAATGTCTCTTTAGGTCTTACACCCATTTTTTTATTGGGTTGTTTGTTTTTTTGATATCATAAAAACCAGAGAAGAAATAAATGAAATAGAAATGAAGAAAACAGTAGCAAAAATCAATGAAACTAAAAGCTGGTTCTTTGAGAAGATAAACAAAATTGATAAAACTTCAGCCAGACTCATGAGAAAAAGGGAGAGGATTCCAATCGATAAAATTAGAAATGAAAAAGGAGAAATTACAACTGACACTGCAGAGATACAAAGGATCATAAAAGACTACTATAAGCAACTGTATGCCAATAAAATGGACAAGCATGAAGAAATGGACAGATTCTTGGAAAGGTACAACATTCCAAGACTGAACCAGGAAGAAATAGAAAATATAAATAGACCGATCACAAGTAATGGAATCAAAAGTGCAATTAAAAATCTTCCAACAAATAAAAATCCAGGACCAGATGGCTTCACAGGCGAATTTTATCAAACATTTAGAGAAGAGCTAACACCTGTCCTTCTCAAACTCTTCCAAAATATAGCAGAGGGAGGAACACTCCCAAACTCATTCTACGAGGCCACCATCACCCTGATACCAACACCAGACAAAGATATCACAAAAAAAGAAAGTTACAGACCAACATCACTGATGAACATAGACATAAAAATCCTCAACAAAGTACTAGAAAAGAGAATCCAACAACACGTTAAAATGATCATGCACCATGGTCAAGTGGGATTTATCCCAGGTATGCAAGGATTCTTCAGTATACACAAATCAATCAATGTGATACACCATATTAACAAATTAAAGAATAAAAACTATATGATGATCTCAATAGATGCAGAAAAAGCTTTTGACAAAATTCAACACCCATTTATGATAAAAACTCTCCGGAAAGAGGGCCTAGAGAGAACCTACCTCAACATAATAAAGGCCACATATGACATACCCATAGTAAACATCATTCTCAATGGTGAAAAACTGAAAGCATTTCCTTTAAGATCAGGAACAAAACAAGGATGTCCACTCTCGCCACTTTATTCACCATAGTTTTGGAAATCCTAGCCATGGCAATCAGAGAAGAAAAAGAAATAAAAGGAATACAAATTAGAAAAGAAGAAGTAAAACTGTCACTGTTTTCAGATGACATGATACTATACATAGAAAATCCTAAAGATGCCACTGTAAAACTACTAGAGCTAATCAATGAATTTGGTAAAGTTTCAGGATACAAAATTAATACACAAAATCTCTTGCATTCCTATACACTAACAATGAAAGATCAGAAAGAGAAATTAAGGAAACAATTCCATTTACCGTTGCAACAAAAAGAAAAACCTACCTAAGCAGACAAATGAGTCAGTTTTAAATATTGAATTTGTAAGGACCATATTTCCAAAGTGACAGTAGTTTATGTAAAAATGCAACTACAAATCTTATAGCTAGTTCTCTAAACTCATAAGAATTCTAAGATAAGTTGGTTTAATTTGTATGGTTAATTTTTAAAAACTGGCCCATTGAACCAGTTGCTAGTAGTTAAATCTTGGCCTGTGTTCAGTGATCTATCCTGAACTGCTCTATTTTTAAAAGATGATTAAAACAGAAGAGAGGGATAGATAAATACAGGAATGATTTCTCCTCTCAATTCTGAAAGCAGGTTTGTTAACCTCAATTTAGGTAGATATTTCCCCTTGAGGCATAGCTATTTGCCATCATTGTACTTGAAAGAGCTTAGCAACAACACTGATCTTGATTTGAATTCCAGATGTTGAACAAGTTAGGGAGCCTCTCTGACCCTCAGTTTTCTCACATAGAAAGTGGAGTCCTAACCCTTACCTGGCAGCATTTTTCAGTGATTGGAAATAACATACAGTGACTGTTAAAATGCTAGGCCCACATGAGCTGCTCTATTTTCTTATTTGTACACATAGCTTATTGCTTACTGGGTAGAAATTAATGACAGTGAATAGTTTAGGTACTCAATAATTATTTGCTGAATAAATGAATGATTGGTGTTCAAACTGCATGTTATGCTCCATATTCCATGTCTTCAGAACTGGCAAAAAAAATTTGCGAAAAGCAGAATTTCTTGGTCATAAATCATAATTTTTGACTTATGTCCACACATTTCTGTTTTTAGTATTTTTTGTCTTAACTCCATGTTGCAGCTCTAACTATTCTGCTTCCTCTTTTAGATCCCATGATCTATGTGTCTCATGAATTAGCATCTCAGGTTAATAGAAGTTTATATTGAATTTAGTTATTTATTTATAATTCCAAAGATAAAGAGAAATTTAAAAATTAAATTAAAAATTTTATTTTACTGAAGTATAGTTGATTTTACAATGTGTTAATTTCTGCTGCACAGCAAAGTGATTCAGGTATACATATGTATAACTTCTCTTTCATATTCTTTTCCATTATGGTTTATCACAGGATATTGAATATAGTTCCTTGCGCTATACAGTAGGACCTTGTTGTTTATCCATTCTGTATATAATAGTTTGCATCTGCTAACCCCAAACTCCCACTCCATCCCTCCCCACCCCCCTTGGCAGTGAAAGGCTGTTTTCTCTCTCTGTGAGTCTGTTTTGTAGATAAGTTCATTTGTGTTGTATTTTAGATTCCACATATAAATGATAACATGTGGTATTTCTTTCTCTTTCTGACCACTTCATTTAGTATGATAATCTCTAGGTCCATCCATATTGCTGCAGATGGCATTATTTCATTCTTTTTTTTTTTCTTTTTGAGAAACACTTTTTAAGAACAGCAACAGATTTCCCCAAATAGGATAAGTTCCCTCAACTATGTATTATTTTCTGATGTAACATTTTGTTTTTCTGTAAGTATGAGAGAGTGATTGAGTCTTTTCACCAATATACCAGTACCAAAAATTGATGTCATAATGATATTTAATTTTATGGTTGATTTTATAAAGACAAATGTCAAATCAGGCCACTTTAATAGATAATTTTGATTAACTGCTGTATTCCTTACTGCTTACCAAAGTACTTTCTTAATATACTCATTATTTTCCTTTATGTGAAGAGACATCCCATGGAAACCAGTGGGATGTTTTCCCACTGCTAAACCTGCATAGTGCTATGTATGTAATTAGCTCAAAGGCAGACATTTTATAAATATGCTTAATTGAGCCCCTTCTACTTGAACTTTTTCTTTTATATGCTGTTACACTTGCTGGAATGAGCAGTTTCCAAAACACAAACCTGGGATCGATGATGAAAAAGTTGGACATCTTGCCTCCTTTTGCTAAAATTTCAAGAAACTGATCCATTTGATTTTAAAGTACATGGTCATGAAACTTAAAATATCTCTGGACACTGGATTTCTTTTTTTTTCTGTGAAAATGTGTGGTTTGTATGAGAAGACATGCACTGTCTCATCAGTCAGCATTATTTTAGACAGGGTCTTTGCTTCTCCCTGGGTGACATATATGTCACTTATCCAGAGGAATTCAATTCTGTTCCAGCTGCTTCTAGGTCTTATTTATAGGCTTGATTATCTGACAGAGCATTCCCAAATAAGTAGCTAGTAGTCTCGACATGTCATTCTCCCCTCTCCAAGACAAACAATTTTGATAAACACTGCATCTAAAGCTTCGGAAATAATCCAAAGGAGCATAAATGGCCTTGATATTTTAAAAAATTATATTTTTTGATAAATACTTTTGAAACATAAACACTCCCATAAGAATAGTAGTAACAGAAACTAGTGTATGGCCCTAAAATTGTACATTGTGTTCATCTTTGAAAATGCTCGTATCCTGAAGTAATAACTACCAGCACTCGGAATAGATCTTTTATCTTAGATCGTCAAACTGCAATCGTCAGTCTAAATGGTGAGGTAGATGAGTATGATATTCACTTCTTAAGTGTTTGTACTAAAGCAACTACAAAATCTCAAGACAACCAGTTGGAAAGATAAGAGGATTTGGTCAAAATGGTTGCCCATTGGCCTCAGCAAATTTAGATGATTTTACTTCCTTAATCTGGTTTCACAGATTTGACGTAACTGATTTTAGGTTTGAAGTTCAGGTTTTAATCTGTGACCATATACATGTAATAATGTGGTTCTGAGAACTGTGCTAACGTCTCTTAATACCAGTAACTATATAATAAAGACCTACATAGAGTTAGGGCAAACTGGTCATTGTGGTCACTCTGCCATTATCAGTACAAGATTGGTAATTTGGCTCAATATAGGATCAGAATATCCTTAGAATGTTTCTACTAGTGTTTGTATAGACATGATTTTGATATTTAAATGATTTTAGAATATTGTAGCAGATCATTTCAATAGATTAATAGTGAGGAAGACTTGCTTTTCGTTTTCTTTTTTAAAATGTTGCCAATTTTATATAGTATTTATCTAAGTCTGTACCATGCACTATTTGTGAAACACTTTGCACAAATTAACTTTAATTCTGACAAATAACAAAGTAAATAGATGCTATTATTTTCCATTTTACAGATGAGGAAACTGAGGCACAGAGTGGATAAGTAATTTGCCTCAAATTTAAACCTCTGTTAACTGCTAAAACCATGATTCTAACCTAGACAGTTTGACTCCAGATTTCCTAAGGATGGTTTTGATAATGAAGCTTTAATAAAGAAACATGCCTTCCATTATGCTGAGTGAAATTAGCCAGTCACAAAAGGACAAATACTGCCTGATTGCATTTATATAAAGTATCTAAGCAGTCAAACCATAGCAACAGAGCAGAACACTGGTTACCAGGGGCAGAGGAGGAAATGAGGAGTTGCTCTTCAAAGGGTATGAAGTTTCAGTTATACAAGGTGAATAAGTTCTAGAGATCTGCTGTACGGCAGTGCACCGATTGTCGACAATGCTGTATTTTGAACTTAAAAATTTGTTAAGAGGGTAGCTCTCCAGTCGTCTTACAGTAATAATAATAATAGTAATAAAAATAATAGTAAAAGAATCTAATAAAGCCCATTGTTATCTTTCAAAAAATGCTCTCAATTTGTTCCTAGATTCATGTATATGGGTAGAAAAGAGTTACATAAAATGTATTATTTGACTGTTACCTTTCTTAAAAGTAATCCATTTGAATAAACATGAACATTTTAGTTTTACTTATTTAGAAATTATTCTACATCTATTTCTAAAAGCTAGATCCCCCAAAATGTCATTTTGGATAAAAAATGAATAAAACCACGTGAGATGTTACATGTTATCTGAAAAGAGACATCTGGTTTAGCTCTAAGTATTAAAATAGTTAAGGAGAAGAAAGAAATGATTTAGTCAGAAGAATTAATGGCAAAGGTGGGGACCTAGCACATCTTTTTTTTTTTTTATTAATTAATATATTTGGCCGTGCCTTGCAGCTTCCGGGATCCCAGTTCCCCGACCAGGTATCGAACCCAGGCCCTTGGCAGTGAGAGTGCAGATTCCCAACCCCTGGACCACCAGGGAATTCTGTAGCATACCTTGTTATATTGTATTTGTCAAGTTCTTTGAGTGTACTTTCTGATTAAATTTTCAATAAAATCCTTTCAGGAAAGGATATCATCCGCAGTTTACAAAATAGCAAGATAAGCCTCAAGGAGATTAAGTGTATCATCCAAATTCACAGGACTAGGAAGTGACAAAGCCAGGATTTGAATCTGCTCGACAAAGCCCACAGTTGTTCCATCCTACGGCACCTCCAGTGTAAAGACAACATGTGTGTAACTTCATTACTAAACATAAACTTTTCAAAAACTAAATTTACCATGAGACTTGTCCCATGAATCCTTATGTAAGTTGTGATGGATATAAAAGTGGACAACGCCTTTGGCTGATCTGTTGTAAAACCTATTATGTGACAGTTGAAATAGATGATTCTTGTATCTAACCCCTATAAATGCAGTTACATTAAATTATTAAGTCAAGATACGTCTGTCAGAGGGTTGAGTGTAGAAGAAACAAACACGAGGGAACCACAAAGAATACAATTCATATGGGATGACCAAAGAAACATTGACGATAAGGTACGATTTGTCTGGCTGGTCAAGGATGGGTGAGACAAAATGACCAGATAACTAGAGAAAAGCATTCAAAGCATAAGAAAGGGAATAAACAAATCTCCAGGGCTAAGATGTGCCAGTACAATACAGAAACATCAGTGACTATCACCACTTTCAAACATACTTTATATTTCAGTTACTTATCATATATGATCTCTAATTTTTACAACTTCCTGAATGATAGGTATGATTATCACCATTGTAGAGAAGAGGGAACTGAGACTCAGGAAAAGTAGTGAATGAATCCAGGAGAGAAGTAATGAATTACGAGAACACAGAAGTACATAGCAACAGATTTGAGATCCTAATGTGGATTGAGAACTGACTAGGGAATTTCATTCTAATAACCTCCATTTATACTTTGCTCATAGTACTCTAAGCATCGAAGATACAATTTCTTATTTAAACCAGTTCCTTTGAGGGAGCTGTTATCACTACTGATGTACATATTAAACAGAAAAGACTGAGTCAAAGAGAAATTAAATACATTGGTCAATGTCATAAGATGCTATCACAAACCTCTTGAAATTGTATAAAATTTTTGTACAGGTTTGTTTACATGCACTTTCTGGGGAAAGGTTAGGTAGTTGGTATCAGCTTCTCAAAGGAGTTCATGATGTAAAAAGAAGTTAAGAAAACAGAAAAGAAATTTCTGTATTCCTAATGAAAAAAAAGAAGTAAGAACCACTGTGTCGCTTCAAGGAGGGCATTGTTGGGAACTCCCTGGCGGTCCAGTGGTTAGGACCCTGCCCTTCTATTGCAGGGGGCTCAAATTCGATCCCTGGACGGGGAACTAAGATCCCACAAGCTGAGCAGCGTGGCCAAAAAAAAAAAAAAAAAAGAAAAAGGAAGGCATTGGTGCAGAAAGGCATAATAGTCTGGCAGGGGTGCAGTCCACAGAGGGAAGATTCTGTGTGACACGGCTACCTGGTAGAGTCTGGAGACTGTCTACATAGAGGAACATTGAACAAATAAGTAAATTCCTGTAGATGTTTGGAGGCAGGCTTCTCACCATTGGAGAAGTGGGGGCGGGTACAAATATGAAAGGGTTGAAACTAGGATGAACCCTACTGTGTTGGAGTGGAATTCATGGCATGGCTGTAAACTCATGTTGTCAATATGGAGAGATAGGTATAGAAATAAATACAGATACATGTGTGTATAAATACATATATATTTTTAGCTCTCTCCACCCTAGTAGCAATGAGCATACTAATGAGCAAAGACTAAGAAACTTGTCTAGAGTTCCAGCCAGTGTAGGACAAAACCAGGGTTTGAACCTAGGCAGTTGGGTTCTGTGTATTTACAAATAAGTATTTGTATATGTGAATCTAATGGTAGAAATTAAGTCATTGCTAAATTTGTAGAAAATAAACAACCAAAAAAAAAAAATCCAGACAGTCTGGTAACTCCTTTACATACATTTTCTCAATTGCACGACAGCAGCCTGAATTTAGGTCTGTTAGCATCACTATTTTATTAATAATGAATCTCAAAGAGTGGTTAAATAACTTGTTTCAGTAATTTCTCTCAGAGGACGCTGTATTTTGCAAGTAATTATTGTGGACTCACATGCATTCATCTGTGATATGTGCTACTATGACTCAAACTTCCTGGGTATCTACAAGAAGAGATTAAGCTGAAAAAAATATCACTTTGTCAAAAACAAAGCCTTTTGTAGAAAGTGACTGCCTGACCCCCTCTGTAGTCTGTTTCACCCTGGACAGAGGGAATTTTGTGATATTATAGGAAACTGTTTGAGGGAATCTAAGGATAGTTCAACATGAAAGCACATATTGACTTTTGTTACCAGACTTTTTTTTAGACATTGTGTCACACCGTCCCCCAAAGAGGTACTTTATCATGCAGAGCTAGGCCTGGAGCTAATGTACCCCACACATCTGTCACTGACACAGGGACTGGTCAATTGGCAGAAATGTTAGTGAACTTAAAACAAGGCTTAGAAGGGCTTTCAGGAGATCTAGCAGCACTGAAGTCACCGAGGAAGGTGTACAGGTGTAAGCGCTAAATGACTCCACTGAAATCCCAGTAGAGATTTGAACCAACTGCAGTTAGAAATACAAAGTACAACCAGTGGAAAACAGCAGAGATGAAAAGCAAATGGTACCATAAAGCAAACAGAGTCAAATTGGAAATCAAAACTGTATCATCCAGTTGCCAGTGCAAGGAAAAATAGTGTCTGAAGTTTGATCTCATAGGGCATAGAGTAGGGCACATAACCCTGGATAGATATAAGTGGCGCAACCACGTGAGACTGTAGGTTTTTCATAACACATCTACTTTATTTAAATGATTATTTTCCATTTTATTGGAGCTTTGATGAGGATAGGTGGGTGGAACTGTTGAAAGCCTATCTGTGGGTATAAAATAAGAGAAGTTTGTGAATCCACATCATCAAAACAGAGCTGTGCCAGGGAGGCTCTGGGTTAAAAAGCATAATAGTCCAGAATTGATTAAGATTTAGAAAAGTACCATTAAAACACCTTGCAGTTTTCATAGCTAGGGATGACTGTAGACAAAGATATGTACCTTTTAAAATTGACTTTCTACCTTCCCTACTTCGCAAGGCTTTGTTCCGCTAGGTTTTCCAAGCACAGGACTCTGATTCTCTCTGAGCTCATCATTATGGCTTCTGGCCCATATTATGCTGAAAACTGTTGCTTCCTACTTCCTCCACTTCTCCTATAGAAAGACTTATGCTTCAAAATCAACCAGATCTGATTAGACACCCATGTTATGCTACTGACTTAGCCTTACGGTTTGAGCAGGTAACATAAGCGCTCTGGGCTACAATTTTTTTCTCTGAGAGAGAAAGTAATCATTCCTACCTTTGAAGTTTACTTTGAGAATTGATTAGACACAAATCAAAAACTTAGCACAATATATGGAACATATCAGGGTGTCAGTTAATATTAGACAATGATAATAATAAAATTTGCCTATAATTTTGCTGCTCTTATGTTAACTGAACTGTTAATGTTTCATTTCCATGGGTATTTGTGCTTAAAAAGATAAAAATGTTTAATCCAATGAAGTCACTGATATATCAAATAATTTTCAAAACATTTAGGAGAAGTGTTTTAATGTTCTGGACAAAACTCATGTAAGTCTGTGTAGGTTTCGACTACTTTTAATACAGATAAATTATAGGCATCCTCTGTATATATAGTGGTAAATTTAGCTCTGACTAGAGTTCTTTCTTTTTCTCTGTCAGAAATAAGTGTAAAAGACTGTTGAAAAATATTTTAAAATCAAATGTGTAGATACACTAAATTCATGTATATGGAAACTCTAGTTAATAAACCCTCTTCATATATTCACATCCTTGAAAACATAAACCTGTAAGGCAAAATTATGTAATATGCTCTCCACAAAAGTGTTAAAAGATGCCTTTATGCTGCACTCAGTCAGGTTGATATAAATTTCTGTAGCAGAACTAAAATATAACAGGGTAGAATTTCTAAGAGGCTGGAAAGATGTTGGGTCCATGGTAAACTGGGGTATATATAGACGGGAAACTACAGGGGGTGATCAAGAATCTATTTGTAAATAATACATAGTGAATGGATATATATTACTAAACAGGAAGGATTGAATGATAATATTCATGTTGCCATTATTCTTCTTTTTCCTTCCTTCCTTCTTTCCTTCCTTTTTCTCTTTATTTCTTCTTTGTTGTTATTTTGTTTTTGATATGTATCATACTGTATACATGTAGTTTGCAAATTAATAGTAGTAAAGTGGTAATACACTCAACATCTTTCCTACTTTAGATAAGCAATTGATCATTGCAGTATCTCAGGACCGCCCATATGCCCTTGTCCAAAATTTTCCCATCTTTTTTATTCTTTCCTTTGTTGTGTTTCTGCCCATGTACATAAACTTACGTAATATATTTAATTTTGAAAAATATGTGGCAAAGACAAACCTAGTTGCAAAAGGGAATAACAACAGCACCACTGTTAGAAGAAGGATCCAGAAGAAGAGAAGCTTCTGCATCACAGTCTGACTTCAGCTTCCTTAAGAGTTTAATAGAACTCTTAACTCTCGGGCTTCCCTGGTGGCACAGTGGTTGAGAGTCCGCCTGCCGATGCAGGGGACGCGGGTTTGTGCCCCGGTCCGGGAAGATCCCACATGCTGCGGAGCGGCTGGGCCCGTGAGCCATGGCTGCTGAGCCTGCGCGTGTGCTCCGCAACGGGAGAGGCCACAACAGAGAGAGGCCCGCATCCCGCAAAAAAAACAAACAAGAAAAACTCTTAACTCTCAGTCAGTGGGGAAGTCAATGGATAGAGACCTGAAACAGTCTTAAGAAACATAAGTCTTAGTAAAACTGGGTCATCTGACAGATCTAGAATACAGGCCAGGTACTGAAGTCCAGAAGTGATATGGAGTCTCCTGCTTCTAAGTTCCCATGGTCTACCTTTTGTTCTTATATACAGTTCAATGATGACTACTTACTTTGAGAGAGAGGGAGAAATGAGCATTATCAACAGATCCAGGCAGCAGGACATAAAAAAGAGAGGAGGAACTTCAACACTAGGTCAAGTTAAGTGCAGATATGCATCTGAGTGAGATTCATCAAGGCATTTTGTTTTGAGGTTATAAAGATGGTACATACAGTGACAATGGGGATCTTGGTGATAACCCTCATCCCATCTGTTTCTTGAGTCACAGTGTTCTAATCTGGACCCGTCACCCTATATATCATTGATGTGTATCTGTCAGTTTTGGGCTCTCCCTTCTCCATTTTCCCGGGAATTCCATTGACGTATCCTTTTTACGGCCTCTCTCCTCTTTCTGTAGCCTAGGTCTTCCTCTGTCTTGGTTTGTGTTCTATTGGGTTGGCCAAAAAGTGCCTTCGGTTTTTTAAGTGAAGATAAAAGACACATTTTTCATTTTCACCAAGAACTTTATTGAACAATGTATTCACCTTTTTGTTCCACTGCCTTCTGCCATTTTCCAGGCAATCTCATAATTCCATCTTCCCAAAACTTTTTATGTTTTTGGGCAAAGAATTGTTCCAGGTGCCTTTTACAGTCTTCCAGGGAATTGAAATTTTTTACATTAAGAGAATTTTGTAAAGACCGAAATAAATGGAAATCCAAAGGGGTAATGTCTGATGAATACAGCAGATGAATCAGAACTTCCCAGCCAGGCTGTAACAGTTTTTGCCTGGTCATCAAAGAAACACACTGTCTTGCATTATCCTGATGGAAGATTATGTGTTTTCTGTTGACTAATTCTGGATGATTTTCATCGAGTGCCACTTTCAGTTTTTTTTTTAAGTAGCTTACTTTAAAAAATAATACTCAGGATTATCATTTTGATCATTTATAGTACTGTGATTTATTTATTTATTTATTTATCACTGCTTTGGGTCTTCGTTGCTGCATGTGGGCTTTCTCTAGTTGTGGCGAGCGGGGGCTACTCTTCGTTGTGGTGTGTGGGCTTCTCATTGCAGTGGCTTCTCTTGTTGTGGAGCACGGGCTCTAGGTATGTGGGCTTCAGTAGTTGTGGCTCGTGGGCTTAGTTCCTCCACGACGTGGGATCTTCCCGGACCAGGGCTCAAACCTGTGTCCCCTGCATTGGCAGGCGGATTCTTAACCACTGTGCCTCCAGGGAAATCCCTTAGTCATTCTAATTGGGAGCAGTACTTGTTGGAATTAATCATCTGGTTTTCCGGAAGGAGCTCACAATAGAGGACTCCCTTCCAATCCCACCATATACACAACATCACCTTCTTTGGATGAAGACCGGCCTTTGGTGTGGTTGGTGGTGTTCATTTCGCTTGCCTCTTGATCTCTTCTCTTCCACATTGTTGTACAGTATCCACTTTTCATTGCCTGTCACAATTTGTTTTAAAAACGGAACATTTTCATTACGTTTCAGTAGAGAATCGCATGTGGAAACATGGTCAAGAAGGTTTTTCTCGCGTAACTTATGTGGAACCCAAACATCAAAGCGATTCACATAACTAAGCTGATGCAAATGATTTTCAATACTTTGGATATTTTGAATATGTTGGCTATCTCTTGCGTGGTAAAACATTGATTGTTCTCAATTAATGTCTCGATTTGATCGCTATCAACTTCAACTGGTCTACCCAGCAATGTCCAGCGAGAAATCTCCAGCCCGAAACTTCGAAAACCACTTTTGTCACGTTCGATCAGTCACAGCACCTTCTCCATATACTGCACAAATCCTTCTGTGCGTTCCAGTTGTGTTTTTACCTTTCTTGAAATAGTAAGTATAATTTACCGAAAACATTGCTTTTTTTCTTCTATCTTCAAAATTAAAATGGCTACACAAAAATTCACCAATTTAGATATCTTTTTTTAAACGCACGCTGATATGACAGATGTCACAATCTAACAAAATTGTTTTGAATGAAGTTAAAGACAGCTAAGTGCTACTAGAGCCATCTTATGGAAAAAACTGAATGAAACTGTTGGCCCACCCAATGGTCCCAGTGGAATACCTCCTCAGTGGCATTTTAAGAAAAGGTACATGGGAGATAAATTTTTCAAGACTGTGCATGTTTGAATGCATTATTTGACTATTGACTATTTGTTGGGTTTAGAATTTTCTTTATAACTTGAAGCTCCATTATCTTCTCGATTCTCGTGCTACAGTTAGAGTCATTCTGATTCTTGATACTTTATATATGATCTGAGTGGTTTTTTCCCTCTCTCTCCATAACTTATAAAATCTTTTTTACCCTCAGCATTTACAAAACTCACAATGTATAGGTCTGTTTCCATCCATTGTGCTAGGCATTCAGTCTGGCAACTAATGTTTGTCACTTCTGCAGAAATTTCCCAAACTATTTCTCTGATAAATTCCTCCCCTTGATTTTCTCTGTTTTTCTAAAACTCCTTGTACTTTTCTATTATTCTTTTTCTTCTACCTCTTTGATGGTTTGCTTTTCTTTCTGGGAGATTTCCTCAATTTTATCTTCCTAATCTCCTATTAGAATTTTAAACTCTACTGTGATGTTTTTAAATTGCAAAAGCTTTTTCTTTTTCTCTGAATGTTTTGTTCTTTATTCCTGTACCAATCCTGCACCATGGATAAATGATCATCTTTCCTGTCATTGATAGTGTTAATAATAATGTTCTTACTTTTGAAGATAATTCCTTTTTCCTCTAAGATGGATTACGTGTTTTTTTTTTTACTTGTTTGGAATTGTCTGTAATTTACATGTTACAAGCTTTCTTAGGATGTTTGATCATGCTTTTTGTCTTCTCCTATTTAAGAGTGTGGAAAAGCTGACTGGAAGTCACGAATATGTGTGTGTGTGGTGGGGGAGTGTTTTCAATATGATCTTATAGAGTATTCTGAATAGGCTTGTTTTGTGTATGTGGTAACAACCCCTTGGATGTTCAGTATATTTGTCGCTCAGTATATTTACTGGCCGGTCAGTATATTTAGGTCTTTAATCTTGGTCTGGTTATAGACCCCAAGAAAGTGTTTTTCAATTTCTGCCTGGATGCTTCTGCATCCGGGATTCTGACAACATAACAGGGGAAAAGGGCTGGAGTTCATTCGGTATTCAGTATGTACGTGATCGCTTGATTCCTTAGTTCCTCCTTCAGTCCCGATGGCCCGTGCATGCCTCACAGTACCTAGTTCTAAGCACTCTACTTTACCCTGTATGTGCGTTTGGGGCTAATGTAACTTGTGACCTATTTTTCTCTCTCTTAGAAGGGTCAAGACCCAACTGGTCATCTTTCTCCCCGCCCCTCGCCCCCATCCTTGGCTCTTGCTGGTTCTGTGGACCCTGTGAGGTTGGATTGGGATCTTGGGTGGGAACTGCTTTACCCTTGTGATGGTGACCCTCCTGGATCCAGTGGCCCAGCTAGCACCTTGGCTCATTTCCAGGCCTCCTTCTTTCAGTGTCTGCGGCCCTCCAGGTGCTGTCCATGTCTGGCCCCAAGAGCGCCCCCCGGGAGCAGGCTAACCCAGTTCCTCCCTGAGATAGCCACGCTGTCCTGCCGAGATCACTCTCAAGTAGCGTCCTGCAGACTCAGATTGGTGTAGGAGCCACCTCTGCGGCAAGTCCCCAGGGTCTTAAGTGGGAGGCATCTCCCTTAACACACCTCCCTTCTCCAGGAATCAGGCCCAGAAAATGGAGAGATGTAGACATGAACGTATTTGACCAACAGTACAGAGCATTTCCTGTGTATCAGGCGGAGTTGAAGTGTGTTGTTTTTCATTGCTTTAGCATTTAATCTTGACATCCATCTTATGAGAAAATGACTTTAAAAGGTAGCCATTATCATTAGGTAATAATACGGCTGATAATGAGGAAACTGAGTCTCAGAGTAATTTGCCTAAGGCCATGGGCCTAATAACTATTGGGTAGGATTAGCTCCTCATTTAAACCGCTATGCACTGCTCTCTAGGTTTATGTCCCCTTTGTCTTCATTCCTTTCACAATGCCCCCCTTCCTCTTTTTGCTGAGGCCCATCTGCCTACCTTATATCAATGATCTAGTCATTAGGCTGAGTACATGTTATCTTAAACAGGAACTAATGCACTAAGAAATCTGTTTTTCTCTCTTGACAAAGCCAGGTTCTCATGACTGCCATCTTGCTAAGGAAGTCCAGAAAGCTTGCTTGCTACCCTAAAGTGAACCCCAAGCTGACCAAGGAGTTGTTTTGGCGGCAAGATTTGCCCTCATCCTCTTTTCGAGAAAACCTTGGGAAAGGAGGACTTAAAAAAAAAAAGTACTGTAGTTACATATTTGCAAATCATTTTTCTTGTTATATTAGAGGGATTAGAAAATGACCCTGAGTGACGTAGCATCATCAGCACCATAAAAAGTCATTTGAGATGGAGAGAGTGATTAAGCTTTAGCGGAGGTTAGGGAGAAAGTGGATCGATATAACTCCCTTCTGTGTGGTAAGAGGTGACCTTGAAGAAGTTCATTGCCAGGTGATGAGAACAAAGGCTGTAGTTGGGGGTCAGGTAGTAGGGGAAAGAGAAGGTAGGCATGCCTGGCACATACAAGGTGTTTAACTATGGAAGAGAAGATAAACTCACACTTAAAGAAAAATCAGGTGCCAGACATCGGCTTTATAAATTCAATGTGCACTTCTGACAAAGAAATTAAAAAAAAGAGGAACACAATTACTGAGGAAATAAAATAAAGTTTGGTTGTAAATGCTCAGCAGCTGCAAACCTAATTGTTCCACTTCAGTGGTTCTCTAATTATTTCTCTCAAGTTTTCTTTACGTCCTTTTGCTTTAAACACTGCTGTGTTTAAAAAGTCCATGTCAGGTCATGTCAGGACTGGTAGGGGAGAAAGGTCAGGAATGTCTATTGATTTTTTCATTGCATTGTTAGTTTGCCCAGGTTTTCCATGCTGTTTAATAAAGTACCAGTTTAGGAGGCTAGCGAGAACATTTATAATTTGTGCTTGACATTACTATGCTAAACTTGACTGTTTAATTACCAAATTAATTTTACGGTTATAACCATAGTATTGCACAGTGTTTATGGTGTAAACATTTGGGGACTTTTAAATATAAAAATACTTAATGTCACTAAACTGTCCCAGCGTGTAAGTAGTTATCAAATTTAAAAGGTCTAAAAAACATGCCGACAGCTATTAAATAAATATATGCCCTTGATACAGAGTTACAATTTGTATAGCACATTTGCCTTTCTAATATCATTTGCCCTTGGATCTCAGTTGTGTTGTATGTAGTATTTGATGTACTTGAAAACTCAGTATTGTCTTAACAACAGCTGGCTTGGACATGAGGTGATAATAGTAGCATTTTATGACAGTTATGGTGAGGATAGCTTTTTTTTTTTTAGGATAGCTTTAATGAAAGGTTGTTTCCTGAAGTTAGTAAACCCTCTCCAAAGACTTGTTAACAGTCAGAATTTTTAACTATACTATTATTAAAGCAAAAAAAAAAAAGCCAAAAGGAAACAAAAAACCCCAAAAAGCAACAACAAAAATCTACTTTGCTGAGTATTCAGAGGACAAGTCTACATAATTATGTCAAGCCAATTATGAAGACAATGATTTTCTCTTCTTGATTAAAAAAAAAAAAAGCAGAAATTATTTTTTTTAAATGGCCTGAATTGTATGCATCAACTTTCCATTATTTTTTGTCGGGAAGGTCATGGTACCAAGTACCATTTAGTTGCCCTACCCATAGGGATATAAACAAGTGTGAAAGCAACTGTGGATGACATGTCATCCCATAGGTTTTGGATCGTGGTGTTTTCATTGTCATTCGTCTCTAGGCATTTTTTGATTTCCTCTTTGATTTCTTCAGTGATCTATTGGTTGTTTAGTAACATATTGTTTAGCTTCCATGTGTTTGTGTTTTTTAGTTTTTTTTTTCCTGTAATTGATTTCTAATCTCATAGTGTTGTGGTTGGAAAAGATGCTTGATATGATTTCAGTTTTCTTAAATTTACCGAGGCTTGCTTTGTGGCCCAGCGTGTGGTCATATCCTGGAGAATGTTCCATGTGCACTTGAAAAGAAAGTGTAGTCTGCTGCTTTCAGATGGAATGCTCTGTGAATATCAATTAAGGCCATCTGGTCTAGTGTGTCATTTAAGGCTTGTGTTTCCTTATTAATTTTCTGTTTGCATGATCTCTCCATTGGTGTAAGTGGGGTGTTAAAGTCCCCCATTATTATTGTGTTACTGTTGATTTCCCCTTTTATGGCTGTTAGCATTTGCCATATATATTGAGGTGCTCCTGTGTTGGGTGCATATATATCTATAATTGTTATATCTTCTTCTTGGATTGACCCCTTGATCACTGTGTAGAGTTCTTCCTTGTCTTTTGTAACAGTCTTTATTTTAAAGTCTATTTTGTCTAATTACGAGTACTGCTACTCCACCTTTCTTTTGATTTCCATGGAATTCCTTTTTTCATCCCCTCACTTTCAGTCTGTATGTGTCCCTAGGTCTGAAGTGGGTCTCTAGTAGACAGCATATATATGTTTTTTTTTTTGGTATGTCATTCAGTGTATGCTGTGTCTTCATAAACCATATATGTTTTCTGTGGAGACCCAAAAACCAATAAAGAGAATAGGAAACAGTGAAAGGTGTGGGCTGCCACTGTTGCCATGAGATTGAGAGCATAACGTTTCTTAGGAAGCCCTGTTCTGGCCCAACCCTGTTCTTCCTTGGGTCATGAAATCTTTATCGTAGGGCCTCACAGCAAGTTGATGGCAGAGCTGTGCTTTTAGGAGTGTTATTATTGCCATTTGAAGTTTGGTTCTTTATGTTCTGTACTTGTGCTATCCAATATGGTAGCCACTAGTCACATGTGTTTATTTCAATTTAAATTAATTAACATTAAATAAAATGAAAAGTTTAGCTCCTCAGTTGCGTTAGTTACATTTCAGGAAATAAATAGCCATGTATGATTGAGGACTGCCATATCACAGATATAGACCATTTCTATCATCTTAGAAACTTCTCTTGGGCAGTGCTGTTCTAAATGCTAAAATGATGTACACATTTCAGATTAATGCAGTAGTCTTATTTACTATAGCCTATGAAAGTGAAGTTTCAGTATTACACAAAGCCTCTCTGCTAAAGGTCCATGGAAATGTAGTAAAAAAATGAGAAAAATAAACACTAAAAAAATGGTTGGAAAAAGTAGATAAAAATAACATTGCCTGAATAAAAGTCTGAGTTATACTGAAGTGATTCTTTGGGGGAATTGAAATCTCAGATGTAGGAAGCCACAAAGGAGAAAGCAAATCTATTTTTCTGCCTTTGTGTAATTTTCTTTCATTAAAAAAAATCCCTTTCCAAAGGTCTCTACGCTCAGCTACAAATGTTGAATAACACAGGACAGTTTTGAGCTAATCAAAATTAAAATTCGTTTCATAAAAAATCTAAGTATTAATCACATTTGGATTCTGTATTTGCCTGAGGAAATGGCAAGAAATAAAAGGTAAAATCATTTATAGCAGATGAGTGGGAAAGAAAGCCTTTGTTTGTTGATTTTTTTATTACCTGTTTAGCTTCAGGGACTCAGGAGTAATAAAAACAGTAAATAGTACCTTGGTGGCCTGAATAAGTTAGTGATCCTTCCAAAGGTACAAACTCTCAATGAGTGATTAGTTTAAGCCTAGCAAGACCCTAGCTCACCAAATGTAATTTATAGTAATTATCCCAGTTCTTCCCTATAGGTCTTTCCAGATGATTTGTAATAAAGTCCAACTAGATACTGTTTAAACACATACTATCTGGAATAAGTGGTTTATAGTATAATACACTAAAAAATAAACATGTTACTTTCCTTTAACTATTATATAATAGAGTTTTTAAATAACACATGTAGTGTGTAGGAGAGTTATGCGTAATTTTTAGTGGATGAAGAAACGGCATTTTTAAAAAGTGTTTTTCAATAATAGGCTAGACTTAAAGGAGGAGGGCAAGTCAGGTGAGCACAAGCTGGGTTCAGAGAAAGTGGGTATATGTCGGAGAGGAAATGGCAACGTTATTCTGAACATGTTTGGGCACCTCTCCTTCAGATAAGCCCATAAGCCAGTTACCATCATCTCGTGTCCTACGGGAGACATAGATGACTGTTAGGAGGTGGTTACAGTAGGAGAGTAAGTGAAAGTCGAAAGAAACCTGTTTGGCTAAAATGCTGATTGGATATGTGTGGCACCAGGTCATTCATCAGTGCTAACATCAGTTAAGCAAGAGGTTGTACAAGGATCTATAGAGACGGTACCCTTTGTCCTTGGTCCAGTCGTTATCATTTCCAGCACCTGGATCCCAGGACAGCAGGAATCAGCAGCCTTAGCACACACGTCTGCATGTGCCCCCAGTGTTCATGACCTAGGCAAGCGTCAGCGGCCCCTTGCCACTTACAGCCTGAGCAGGACGAGAAAGCAGCTTCATGGCAATTCGGAGAACAAAGAGCAGACACTTCCAGTAGCTAAGGGGCTTTGATTACTGTATACTCCCTGAGAACTCCTGGAATCATTTGTGGTGGATTCTGGAATTTTTATCATGGAAAATTTCAAACAAAGGGAAACAGAGAAAATTATGATGAACCCGTGGTACCCACTTTCAACAATTACTAATTCATGGCCAAATTTGTTTTCACTTTTCCTTCATCTACTCTTTTCCACCTTCTGGTTTGTTTCTAAGTAAATTTTAAAACATTTCAAGGAAGCATGCTTTTCTGTACAGTGAATTGGCACAGGTAAATAATATTCTTTGACTGCTGTCATGACCATATTTATACCTTAAGGACATCGGGAGTTACACAGGAAAACAATAAAGTACGTTGAATGGATTCACAGAGGTAAGGACAGGGGACTGCAGGATTGGACGATGCCATGGCGGGCAGGAGACTGAGGAAAAAGTCCTAAGAACGTGACATCGAGACTGAATCACGGCTGGCAAATAGGTATCAGTCAACAGAAGAAGGGAAGAAGGGAATTCCAGATAGAGGAAACATTAAATAATTACCTAACTTAATGAGTTGAGCTCATTTACAGAAGTTTTGTTTTCTGCAGTGTCTTATGTACTGGCTTCAAAAGGCGGGGAGGCCCTAATCCCTCAAGGATCAGTAGAGTGAATGTGTGTAAGGCACGTGTGAATCTGTATTGAAAAGATGGTCCATCAGGATACTGTGTGCATTCAGAAATATTAGAGAGTAAGGTATATGGAGGTGGTGGCAGTGGTAGCAGTTGTAGTCATGGCCCAGCCAGACAGTGGTTCTGTAGCGGCAGCAGCTGGAGGAGAGTGAGACGTGTGATGACAGTGGTGGTGTCCACATGAGGAATTATCTAGAATGTAGTGTTCCCACACCACGAAATATTTTAAAATCTACCTTCCAATATGATTGTGATCTTTGGAAGATTTTAGCGGATACTTTTTATTATGATAACTGACGTTTCTATGAGAATAAACTGTGATCCTTTCTTTAGAGGAAATAAACTCATTATTGTAGACTTGCAAGATCAGGTCAGAGAAAAATTTTCAGAAGTCCTAATTTATTAATAGGTTCTAAATGTTTTAATGTATTCTCCAAAGAATAATAAAAATAATATAAAAATTCTTTATATCAATTAGCTATCAGTGTAAGAAGACATAAACCACTCTAGATTTTTCAAGCAGAAGGGAATTTAATAAAGGGAACTGGTACTTATGCACATTTATTGGAAGGTTTGAAGATAAAGAAGTTGGCGGGAAGTAGGTGGGCACAAGTAGGTTTTCAGGTCCGATGGAAGCTGCAGTCAGAGCTGAGGGGTTTGTTGGTGGTACCAACCTCACAGCTACCCTGTAGTCCCGAATCCAGTGGAGAGTCAGGGAATGCAGAGGTCACCAGACTGCTGAAAAGTTTGAAGCACAGGCTGCTAAAGCCTGTGCTTCAACTGCTGCAAGAGAAGGAAGGGCCCCAAACCCAGTCCAGTCCATTTCCTTGGAAACACCATCATTATCTTCACAGTTCTGGCGCCAAGGGTATTTGGAAATGCATTTCCCAAGGTTCCTGTCCTGGCAATACAAAGAGAGAATACACGTAAGAGAGAAACGCATTCTGATCACCACTAGACAATAACCAACATGCTATTTAAATCTGAATCTAACTATTCCAAAGAATTTCATATTATCATCCAATCTTCATGCTAAAATGCATAGTACTGTCAGGTTTATTTGTGGACCCTTAGGATAATTTTCTTGGCTCAGCTAGTTTTCCAAGGAGTCTTTTTTTTTTTTCCAGAGTGGAATGGTATTTAGAATGGGACCTACATATGCTCATTGCTGTTACGTGACACTGCTTGTAGCAAACGGAGCTTGGAGATTATTATTATTTTTGTCATTATTATTATTGATCATGATCCTTTGCTGATATTTCCAATTCAAATTCAACAGTACAGGTTTCTTCGTCACCTATCCCATTCCATATTCGTGTCTGTCTTCTTTTACAGGAGAAAGCTGCTTGAAAACACACACACACACACACACACACACACACACACACACACACTCACATATATGTGTATATATATAGAGAGAGATTTGCTTTATCCTAGTATGCTCATACAGTAATTTTGGATTATTATACAAACACCACCACTGCCAAAACTACTAAGTTCAAGACATTTTCTTTTTTGCAGTTCTGTTTGCCCTTAGTATGCTTCAGAGTATTGGTTCATAAGGTGCTTGGTTTAAACTATTTCTTTCTGTTCTTATACTCTTATTTTGGTGTGCAGTTGGTTTTATTTCTTTCTCTCTGTAATAAGTTTTATATTTTTTCTTTTCTGTTCAATTTTAAAGAATGTAAAACATATACATGGTTCATAAATTTTAAAAGCTATAAAAACATGCTCAGAGAAGTTTCACTTTCATCTGTGGCATCCACCGTATTCCTTGTCAACCCCACATCTTTTTTTTTTTTAATAAATTAATTTATTTAATTTATTTTTGGCTGCGTTGGGTCTTCGTTGCGGTGCATGGGCTTCTCACTGCAGTGGCTTCTCTTGTTGCGGAACACGGGCCCTTAGGCGCGTGGGCTTCAGTAGTTGCGGCCAGTAGGCTCTAGACCGCAGGCTCAGTAGTTGTGGCGCATGGGCTTAGTTGCTTCGCAGCATGTGGGATCTTTCCGGACCAGGGCTCAAACCCGTGTCCCCTGCATTGGCAGGCGGATTCTTAACCACTGCACCACCAGGGAAGTCCCAGCCCCACCTCTTTTTTCTTAGTTTCTGGTTTATCCTGACTGTGCTTCCAGTGGAACTGTTGTCCCAGTATCTGACTTTTTCTCCAGGTCCAGAATGTTTAGTGGGAAAACATTTACTCTCTAGCAAAATATTCACATTGTTTCCCTTATCCATAGAGTGAGGAACTATTATAACATGAATTGCTAAGTGGATACTCCTGGAACTGTCTCTGCTCCTGCCAAAAGAAATATCACAACTCAGAGGGGAATTGACGAGATTATGCAGGACTGGTGTTTCCAATCACACATCTGTTAATTTTACCTTTTTGCCCTGAGCATAAACCCTGAGCCATGGAGAGTGATTGTATCTTTTTTTTTTCCATCTTTATTGGAGTATAATTGCTCTACAATGGTGTGTTAGTTTCTGCTTTATAACAGTGACTCAGTTATGCATATACATATGTTCCCATATCTCTTCCCTCTTGCTTCTCCCTCCCACCCCTCCAGGCGGTCACAAAGCACTGAGCTGATGACTTAATCAGGTGGTAATGCCAGTATTTGTGGTTCTAGATGTGGTATCTTTACTGGGGCTGATCAGCATGCATCCTGACAGCTGGTGTATGAATCCCCAGATGCTTTGACCTTACCTCGTACCTATTGTGAAAGAAAAGCAGAAGCCTTTTGCCTTTATATGGCAGACACAAGTCTTCCTTTATGGTGTTGCCTCAAGACTATGTGAGATCACTGGCTTTCTTTCTTAATATAGTTGAGTGCTATCTTGATCATCTTGATATCCAACAGAACATCACACTGGTTCATTACGTTTATGATATTATGCCAAAGGGAACTGATGAGCAGTAGAGAGCAAACCTCCTAGAAGCTTTGGTAAGATATGTGTGTGAGAGGTTGAGATATAACCTCAGTGAAAATTGAGGGCCATGCCACAGTTGTGACATTTCTGAAGGGCCAGTGGTCTATGGCAATTTGAGATGCCCTTCAAAAATGAGAGAGAATTTGATGTGCTTGGAATCACCAACCGCAGGAAAAAGAGGTATAACACTTGCTGGGCTTCTTTGAATGTTTTTTTTCAGTTTTTTTAATTTTTTAATTTTAAATTGAACATAGTTGATTTACAGTGTGTTAATTTCTGCTGTACAGCAAAGTGATTCAGTTATACATATATTTACATTCTTTTTTATAGTCTTTTCCATTATGGTTTATCACAGGATATTGAATATAGTTGCCTGTGCTGTACAGTAGGACCTTGGTGTTTATCCATCCTGCATGTAACAGCTTCTATCTTCTACCCCCAACCTCCCACTCCATCCCTCCCCTCACATCTCATTTGTCATTTGACTCTAGCCTACTTTCTGGACATCCCAAAGGCTGCTAGCTCTTATGTCTTAGAGCAAGAAAATGGGTCTGCATGAAACAGAGCTTCAATTCAAGCTGCTCTGACGCTTGGCCATATGAGTCAGAAGTCCCAAGTGTCTGTGGTAGATGCTGTACAACAACTTCAGTACTAGCTTAAGAGCCAGACTCCTTGGGGTTTTCAGAAAGGCATCTGTCTCCTCTTCTGGTAACAAATTTTGTTCATGGAAAATAAGCCTGGTTTGCTACTGTAACAAGTGACTGTGCACCCCCAGTTGCCCACTATGAACTGAGTATTACCTCGTCTACCCAACCTAACATTGGATGTGCACAGCAGCATTCACCTGAAAATGGAAATGGCCTGTAAAGGCTGGGACTAAGCGGAGTCAGAAGGAATGAGTAAACAGCACTGGCCGGTAGCTTAGACTTCCATCATACCTGCTCTGTGCTGTGGATCCTTCCTTACCGGATAGGCTTCACCATATGAAGAGTTCACTGTGACTGACTAACGGAAGAAGAAACTCAGGCCTGATCTATGGATGCACCTGCATGATACACTGGCATGAACTCAGAGTGGATGGCCACTCCCTACAACCCCACTCAGGAGAAGCCCTGGAGAGCAGCGGTGCAGGGAATCCTCCCAGTGGGTGGAACTTCCTGTGGTTTACCCAGTATCATACAGAATAATTTTTCTTGTCCTAAAATACCTACTGTTCTTCACCTATTCAGCCATTTCCTCTCCACCCAATCTCCTGGAAACAGATTATTTTTTAATCATCTCTATAGATTTTATTTTTCCAAAATGTCAAATATTGGGATCACAGTGTATATAGTTGGCCTCTTTCACAGAGCAATATGTATTTAAGATTTACCCATGCTTTTTCATGACTTCATAACTCATTTTGCTTTTAAAAAAATTGTAAGATATACATAACACAAAATTTACCATTTTGACCACGTTTAAGTGTACAGTTTGGTAGCCTTAAGGGCATTTGTACTGTTGTGCAACCATCACCATAATCCATCTCCAGAACTCTTTTCATCTTGGAAAACTGAAACTCTGCATCTATTAAATGACAGTTCCCCACTATCCCCTTCTCCCAGCCCCTGGCCACCACCCTTCTACTCTCTGTCACTGTGAATTTGGTTACTCGTACCTCAAGTATGTGGAATCTTACAGTATTATACTGTATTTATAGTTTTCTGACTGGCTTAATTCACTTAGCATAATGTCCTTAAAGTTTGTCCGTGTTGTAGCATATGTCACAATTTCCTTTTTAAGGCTGAACAATAGTCCATTGCATGTGTATACCATGTTTTTTTAATCCATCCATCAGTGGACACTTTGGTTGCTTCCACCCTTTGGCTATCAACAGTAATGCTATTAGAACATGGGTGTATAAATATCTGTTCAAGTTCCTACTCGAGATTCTTTTGGGTATATGCCTATATATATATATATATATATATAAAGCATATATATGTCCCAGTATCTGACTTTGGGATATATGGTAATTCTAGTTTTATTTCTTTTAGAGGAACCACAGTACAGTACTGTTTTCCTAGAAGCTGCACTGTTTTACATTTCTACCAGTAATGCACAGGATTCCAGTTTCTCTGTATCCTTGCTAAAACTTATTTTCTGGTTTTGTTGTTTTGTTTTTGTTAATAACAGCCCTTCTAATGGGTATAAGGTGATATCTCATTGTGGTTTTCATTTGCATTTCTCTGAAGGTTAGTGATACTGGTAATCTTTTCATCTGCTTTTGGACATTTGTATATCTTCTTTAGAGAAATAACTATTCAAGTCCTTTGCCCATCTAAAAATTGTTTTTATTTTAAATGTAATATGCATTTAAGATTCATCCATTTTTTTATTGTCATTTTGAGTTGTAGTCATTCTTTATATATTCTGGATGGAAACCTCTTATCAGATATGTGATTTTGTTGTTTTTGATTTGTAGGGTTTTTTTATATATTCTGGGTAGTAACCTCTCATCAGATATATGATTTGTAATTTTTAAAAATTCCATGGGCTATCTTTTTATTAACTGTGTCATTTGACAAACAGAAAGTTAATTTTGATGTAGTCCAATTTCCCTATTTTTCTTTTGTTATCTGTGCTTTTGGTGTTATATCCAAGAAAGCATTGTCAAATCCAGTGTCATGAAGATTTCCTTTGTGCTTTCTTCTATGTATAGGTCTGTCCAGATTTCCTATTTCTTTATGATTTAATCTTGGTATGTTGAATGTTTCTAGGAATTTGTCCTGAAATTTTCATCTAGGTTATCCTATTTGTGTGTACAATTGCTCTTAGTACTCTGTTATAATCCTTTTTATTTCTCTATAATCAGTAGTTATGGCCCTGCTTTCATTTCGATTTTAATTATTTTGGTCTTTTCTCTTTCTCTGTTTAGCTAATCAAGGTGTAAATGTTTATTAATTTGTGGATGTTTTTAAAGAACAAACTCTTCTCTTCATTAATTTTCTCTCTTGTTTTTCTAGTCTCTAATTATCTTTGTCCAAATGTTTATTTTTTTCCTTCCTTCTATTAGCTTTGGATTTAGTGTATTCTTTATCTAATACTTAAGGTGCAAATTTAGGTTGTTAATTTTAGATCTTTTTTTTTATGATGTAAGCATTTATAACTATAAATTTCCCTCTTATAACTGCTTTTGTTGCATTCCATAAGCCTTGGTATTCTGTATTTTATTTTCCTTTGTCTCAAAATATTTTCTAATTTCCCTTGTGATTTAACTTTGACCCATTGGTTTCTCAAGAGTGTGTTAAGTTCCACATATTTGTGGATTTCCCAGTTTTTCTTCTGCTATTGATTTCTAGTTTCATTTCATTGTGATCAGAAAAAATTGTATTATTTCAAATTAATAAGGTGTTTTTGATGACATAACATATAACATATCCTAGAGAATGTTCTGCATATCCTAGAGAATGTTCTAAGTGCACCTGAGAAAAACATGTTTTGCTTCTGTTGGGTGGAGTGTTCTGTATATACTTGTTAGGTCCAATTGGTCTATAATCTTCTCTTTCCTTATTAATCTCTCTGGTTGTTCTATCCACTATTAAAAGTGGGCTATTGAAGTCTACTACTTTTACTGTAGAGCCATCTATTTGTCCCTCTTGTTCTGTCAATGTTTGCTTCATATATTTAGGGCTTCTGATGCTTGGCACCTATATGTCTAAAATTGTTATGTCTTGGGACTTCCCTGGTGGTCCAGTGGTTAAGACTCTGTGCTCCCGATGCAGGAGGCCTGGGTTTGATCCCTGGTCAGAGAACAAGATTCTGCATGCCCCAACTAAAAGTCCTGCATGCTGCAGCCAAATAAATAAATATTGAAAAAGATTGTATGTCTTCTTGGTAAGTTGATCCTTTTATCATTATGTACTGTCCTTCTTTGTCCCTTGTAACACTTTTTTTTTTGCGGTACGCGGGCCTCTCACTGCTGTGGCCTCTCCCGTTGCGGAAAACAGGCTCCAGACGCGCAGGCTCAGCGGCCATGGCTCACGGGTCCAGCCGCTCTGCAGCATGTGGGATCTTCCCAGACCGGGGCACGAACCCGTGTCCCCTGCATCGGCAGGCGGACTCTCAACCACTGCGCCACCAGGGAAGCCGCCTTGTAACACTTTTGACTTAAAGACTCCTTTGTCTGATGTTAGAATAGCCACTGCTGTTCTATTTTGGTTACTATTGAATGGAATAACTTTTTTCCCCATACTTTCTCTTGCAATTTATGTGTGTCCTTAGATCTAAAATGAGTCTCTTATAGACAGTATATAATTAGATCCTGGGGAGTTTAATCCATTTACATTTAAGGTAATTACTGTTTGGGAAGAATCTACTGTTGCCATTTTAGTGTTTGTTTCCTGTATGTTTTATATCTTTTTTTTTAATCCCTTATTTCCTTTTACTGCCTTCCTTTGTGTCTATTTGATTTTTGTAGTAACACATGTTGATTTCATTTACTTTTGTTTATATTCTATAGATATTTTCTTTCTGGTTATCATAGGGATTATATACAACACCCTAAATTAATAACAATCTGTTTTAAACTGGGAACAACTCAACTTGAATCACGTACAAAAACTACTCCTGTTGAGCCTCCCTCCCCAATTTGTTATTTGTGTTACAAGTTACATCTTTATATATTGTGTATCCATTAGCATAGATTTATCATTACTTTTTCTGCTTTGTTCTTTTAAATCCTGTAAAATAATTGAGTGGAGTTATGAACCAAAATTATGATAATACTGGTCTTTATACTTGTCTTTGTGTTTATCTTAAATAGAGAACTTTATATTTTCACGTGGCTTTGAGATAATGTAGTGTCTCTTTGTTTCAACTTGAAATATTCCTTTATCATTTTTTTGTAGGGATGTCTAGTGATAATAAATCCCTTTAGCCTTTGTTTACCTGGGAATGTCTTAACTTTTACCTTATGACTTTGCTGTGGAGGCAATAGCTCTGACTTCACACTGGTGGCTTTAGTCCCAATTTCATGGCAGCAAGCTCTAGTTATTGCTCAAGCTTTGAGTGTTCTTCTTGCTTTTAGCTTGCCTAGCAATTTCTGGTCATAACTTGGACCATACTTGGAATTAGCATATTTCTTTCTTTCTGTGTGTGTGTGAGTCATTGGGATGTGTCTTTATTGCAATTTTCAGATACACTTGTATAAAGCTTATGATTTAGTACAGGGGATTTCAATATTTGCTTAGTCTTATCTTGATCCCCTAAGTATCTTGTACTCTTTGACTGCATGATCATAAAGATATGTCATTATTGAAAAGCCTTTGGAACACACATTCACATGATAGTTAGAAGCTATAAGACACAGAGTCTGTTATGTCTTGGAACATTTCTTTTCGAATTTCATTTGTGTTCTGTTTTTCTTCTCTGGATCATTATTTTACCGATGTTTGTTCTTTATTTTCTAACTTACTAGGATCTTCTCTATCATCATTTTTATATCTTTGCCCTTTTACATTTCATTTTGTGTGGCTTCTCAAATCTAGCTATTTTCTGTCTTTATAATATTTATTTTATACACATTACTCTAGTTATGACTTTTATTGCTATACTATTTTTTATTGTCTTCAACTTCATGCTGAGCTCTGACAGCTCATTTTTAATTTTCTCTTTTTGTTTTAGAGCTATTGTATCTCTATTTTGAGCTCCTTCTCACTTCATAGAAATGCTGTCTTTATTTTTCATGACTAAGCTTAAACAGTTTTTGTAGTATCCTTGAGCAAGTTATTTTTTCTGCTGTAACATTTGTTCAAGTTATTTTGCTTAAGCTTGTTTCTTTAATTTCAAAAATTTATCATGCTCTTTTTTTTCCTTATTATTTCTTATATTTGAGTAAGGTTGGCTGTTTGCTCAAGAATAATGTGTGTGTGTATTAGGGAAGGAAGATATAATGCTAACAGTTCATTTCAAAGGTTGTTTGTGGCAACAAATCTCAGTGGGGTCATAAGATCTTTTATATACATTTTTTTTTTCCTTGGGATAAGTCTTATCTTGGCTTTGGTGTTCAGGGGGTGTCCATGGCTAATAACAGGGCTTGAAAACTCTGTTTTGTAAACTCACAATTGTCTTCAGTTCTTCAACTTTCATCCCTGATGGTCTGCTTCTCCCAGAAATTTCATGTCAGTAAGTTTTTTCCTTCAGCTTTTCTTTCTGTATCATTCTATTGCATTGAATTTAGTTTTTTTTCAAGGACATTTTCTTTCTCTCATTGATCATCTTCCTGTTTTTAGTTTTTTTCTTTAATCAAAATAGATAGGACTTTTAAAAATATAACGCTTTTAGGCACCTTTTTTTTTTTTTTTTTTTCATGTTTTGGCACTTAGAATGTATAACCAGCTCTTAGAACCCAGATTTCCAAGAATTTACTGGAGTTCCTGTTTGAGGTTCTGCTTCTTTTGCTTCATTGAAGATTAAATTTTTTCTATTTTTCAACTTTTATATCCGTTTAAGTGCGTTTCAAGAAAAGAAGGGCAAAGTAAAAATATCTTACATGACATTTTTAACTGAGAGCCCTGATTCAAGTGTTTAAAAATATGTTCTCAATTCTTTTATCATAACCTCTTCTGATAAATAGGTAAGACGTGCATTGTTTTACAAGTAATAAAAGCCACAGTTCATTTGCTAAAGCTGAGATTATTAAAATATAACATGGAATCAAAGTCTTAGACTTTATATTTTCATGTTTGCTTTATACAAAGTTCCATTCAATATGTTAGTAAACAATTTTCGAATACATGGATGAGATGTGATAAAATGCTCAAAAATGCTTTGCAACATTTTTACTGCAGCTTTGGCTTCTCCTGCCTGTCAGGTATTGTTTGTGTCCCTAGTGCTTCTGCAAAGAAAACTCCATTATCAGGAAGTTAAAAGCCACTGGTTCCTCATAGCCTTCTTAGAGTTGATGAAGTAGAGTCTTTCCAGGCACCAGGAGTTCCTTAGAGCCTAACGGTTAGGTTTCCTTCTGAAACCAATTTGATCACAGTACTGCTTGTGGATGTCACTTGGGCTTGGCATAGATTTCCCCAAGTGTATTGCAAAAGTTTATAAAATCGAATTCCAAACTCTTAAATTTGGTGATGGACAGAGGGTCTTCATTCAAGAGGGTGGCTGGATGATGCTTAACTCTTAACCTCTATGTTTCTCTTTCAGAGAAAGAGATCTCTCACCAGTTTACTTAGTTACCCATGGCATAGTCGATCCCTGTTCTTAGAATATCTACCTACTGTTTTACTAAGGCTAGGGAATAAAGAAAAAAATAGCACAGAGAGGAATAGAGAGGTAAGTAATCTGGTTTATAATTAAAATAATTAGTTGATCCACTTTCTGTTCCCTCCCTGGTTTTCTGATTTCCTACATGTGGCAGAGGATGTCTTTAGCCATTGTCCCTCAGAAGTGTCGTAGGGAGGCTCCAAAGACCAGATCCAAAGGGGAGAGACTCGAAAGGAGATAGAGATTTCCTTTCCAGCTTAGGGAAAAGTAACGTTGACAGTTCCACATTCCTCTCTAAAATCCTTATTTTCTTATTATTGATGTAAGGACATACTTCCTTTATGAGCAACAAAGAAATGTTACTTATCCTGTTGACTCAAAAAGCTAACCATATCAGAGTATATTGCAATAAATGAAACATGTATATAAGGGATATGTAGTAAAGTGAAAATATTATTTCAACACTCTAAGACTTTTAGGGGGAAGTAACGACATCACCACCAAGCACTGACATTTACTGAGCATTCCTCTGTGTAAGATGCGTTATCTCATTTGATGCTCAGAACAATGACATATGAGGTGGCTATTAGTATTGCCTCTGTTTGGCAGGGTGGAAACTAAAGCTTAACGAGGATATATAAGTTGCTTAAGGTGACACAGCTTTTAATAGTGAAGTCAAAACTGTACCAGTTTGTTGGGCTTGGCTATCCAAGTTCTTGCAGTCCATCCCTAATTTACGTTTTAGGACTGGATGTGTCTCTAACTTTCTAATTTTTTCAGTGTTTCCGCTGGGACTGGGCAGGACATGGGTAAGCAGCTATAGAATAGTATTATGGATGACCAGGAAAATACTCCTTTTCCATGAGCGAGGGTGCCAAAGGCTGCATTATATGGGAGACTCTAGTCAATTTAGTGTGTGGCTTAGCAGGCCAGTATCACCAGCTTTTTCACTGGTGTGGAACTCTGAAAGGAGTGGTCCTCAGGGGCTAGGTGGCAGAAAAGTTGAATTGATTAGAAATGACTTAATAAATTAATGTACCACTCCAAGTAACCAAATTTCTTGCCTTACAGTAACATAATCTACATTCTTTAATCAAATTTTAATTATATTAAATAATAATTATCAGGATGACGGATATTTATGTGTACCTAATAGAAAATCTAGGTCGATAATGGGTGTTTACATTGAGCTGTGCTTTTTCATTTTATTAATATTTAATGATGAATTCTTTTTTAAAAAAATTATTTATTTTATTTTTGGCTGTGTTGGGTCTTTGTTGCTGTGCACGGATTTTCTCTAGTTGTGGCGAGCGGGGGCTACTCTTCGTTGTGGTGTGTGGGCTTCTCATTGCAGTGGCTTCTCTTATTGTGGAGCACAGGCTCTAGGCACGCAGGCTTCAGTAGTTGTGGCTCGTGGGCTCTGGAGTGCAGGCTCAGTAGTTGTGGCACACGGGCTTATAGCTCCGCTGCATGTGGGATCTTCCTGGACCAGGGCTCAAACCCATGTCCCTGCATTGGCAGGCCGACTCCCAACCACTTCGCCACCAGGGAAGTTCCTAATGATGAATTCTTTATGCTTGCCTTTTTTGATGTAACAAGTTATTCTAAGTGGGGTAAAAAAAAGCTAAACAATATTGATTAGATGATGAAATTAAGATGCTTACAAAAAAGAATGCATAGGCTGTGTTCACAAATAATATTTATATTTTTAACTGATTAGATACATAAACCCAGGAAACACTCAAATTGGTTTTTTGTATTGTTATTTTTCATCATTAGGAAAAAGTGGAAGTGTTTTAAAGAGGACATGCCAGTTTTTAACAAAGATTTTCTGAAAAACATCTTTGAAATCATCACCAATCCTTGCAGGTTTGGGTTCAGATAGAGTCGGCTGTGATGGAAATAAATTGATACATGGTAAAAAGGAGTAGCAGGAAATTTATATTCAGCAGAAGCTCAAATACTGATTCAGAGAGAAGATTTCAAGATGAAATGTAGCCTGGAGTTAAAAAAAAAAATCGAATTATCCTGACTACTGCATTTCTTAGCAAACCAAATTTTACTTTTGTATCTGTGCTATGAAGGCAGGGTCTAGTATGGTTTAATGGAGTTCTTTTTTCATTAAAATCTATAGATTTTGCTTATTTTTGAGAATAAAAAATAAAATTTTCAGAAAAGCTGATGCAGAGTAGTAATTTTTCATGAGTATATCTGTCTCCAAAACCAGATTCTTAACTCATCTTTTCTTCAGTCATTACATTTACTTCAAGTTTTATGAGGAAAAAAAATTTAAAATCATACACTCTGAATAGCAAGAAATAAAAAATACTTTGTCTATTTTTATTATATTTTTTACTATATGCTAGTGATATACAGTTTTAGGTCTCATCTTCATGGAGTTTCGTAATCCCATTGCTTGCGTATTTTGCTAATCCTTCAGTTTACAGTGTATTTTAGATGCCCTTACCTGATGAAAGCACCTGAACAAATTACAGCCAAGAGAAAACACATGTCACCATTGCAGATTTTTAACTCTCATAATCTTTCACTTTCTTCTCAAGGAATTCTTGTCTTCCTTTTGTGCAACTATTTAATTGCTCAGGATAATCCGATTTATGTTGTCAGGAGGAAGGAAAATATAGTGCATTCTGAATATGACCTTCTTTATTAAATATTCTGCTAGCAACACTCATGGTTGCTGAATTGTACAAGCTACTGAAATGAATCTGGGAGCCAGCAAAAACCCTGATTACAAATAACGAGCCATGTTTTATTACTCTTCCAAATAGCTACAGAAATGTTCTTTTTCCCCCAACTTCTTGGAAGAAGAACAGCACAGTGGGTAGATCAACGGAGTTAACAACAAAGAAAAGGATGCCCTCCTTTGATTTTTAAAGTTACAGTCCATTCTTCTTACTTTAATCTTCTTAGCTTCAAAGCAACTTAATACTCTTTCTGCCTTCTTATGCTGTTGCCTTTCTTGAGATTAAAAGGTGAATACTAAAAGATGTACACCTGTAGGACAAACGATTTTATATTTAAATATATCTGTACAGTGTTTTCATTAATTTTATTATATTTCAAGAGAAATGTCAGAGCCTAATAAATGATAGCAACAACAAAGGAATGATTCTGCAGGCAGAAGTCAAAGTATACGTGTTAAAATCCAAATGCAAGCAAATGCTTAAAGTGCAGATAGGAAGTCATTATGTCAGAATCATATAAGACACAATACCTAGAGAGCACTCAAAAGCTAAATTGGCATCTAATTTAAAAGTCAGCAAAGTTTTCAGCCTTGAACTTAATCAGTAGAATGGCATAATGAATAAGGAGCCCTCCACCAAGCCAGAAACACAGGAGGGCAAGAAGTAAGAACAGCAGAAAAGGTACAAACTTAGAGGAGTCAAATTAAAATGAGTATTAAGGAAGGAAGGATGAAAGGGGAGGAGTAGAGATAACGTATACAGTGACCTGATAAAATGCATGCATTTTCAGGTATTAATAATATAAAGTATATGTATTGGCTTTGCATTTTGAACCACTGTCTCTTTAGGGTAACCAAAAGAGATATGGTTACATCTGTTTTATGTTTTTTTTAAAATATGTAATTAAACATTAATATCAACTTTAATTAATTGCACACTGCTTGTGTTAGATATTATTATGTATTATCCCTTTGTTACTGTATATGTGTCCCTAATAAGATATCCCTTTTATTGAGCATGTATATCCAATTAACATATATGCAGATGTTAATTAATTTTGTATGCCTTTAGTGGATAGGAATATGATGGTAAAGCGACACAGATTGTTCCAGAAATCAGGAGACTTAGATTCTAGTCCCGCCCATTATTTACTGATCTTAGTTCTGTCCATTATTTACTATGTGTGAAGCGCTGGGTATCTTTCTCTGTTATAAAATGGAAATCATAATACCAGCTACACCTACATGGGAGAGTTAAGTATGTAAGTCTGTTACTGGCCGTCTGAGTCCTCCTTCACAAAACTGCCCTCTGCTCATATTCTCACCTCCCACAAAGCATATGGGAGAATGTTGATATTCTTTACTAGCTTATGATCCTATATCTTGTTACCCTATTTCATAGATTCTGAGATGCAGTTTTTAAAACAATTTAATTTCTTTGAAATTGGGATGTGTTTTATCATGTGTGGGAGCTCATGCTCACTGCTGGCTGGTCAGCAGTCATGGGTTAGCTGTCTCCATACGTGTGAATTTGTTTTTCCTGATTAGACAATGACGCACCCCCAGCGTTTCAGTCCGCAGACCATTTTAGAACCACTCGAGGAAAGATTACGTGTCTCACATTGACACCTTCTGGGATGAGTAAGAAAGTGACAGCATCAAAACCTGGAAAGCTTGGAACACAGTTCCATCACCTACTTATGTAACGATATTGTATGAAAAACACAGACATAAGTTGCTCTGAGTTGCAGAGTTATTCAAAAGAGTTGGACTTGGAAAGTAATGTTGGAAACATTCTAACCAGTTCATTTTGCTCCTGTTTATATATGCACAAGAGTGCTATCTAATATATGTAAAGACGTCCACTGTAGCTTTTACAATGAGGAAAAAAATACAGATTCCGCGTTATAGGTAGCATTGTGTTGTAGTTTAATTGGCAGCATTTAAAATTTTGTAGTGGTAACCAAAGTAATGGTGCATCTAACAGACGATAATTGCTAGGGCTTTATGTGATACATAGGTGTCTTAAATGGGTTTACTAAACCAGATCTCATGCTTCAGAAGTTTCTTTTCTACTCTATCCATTAAAGAACACAGTTTTTCTTAGGCCCTGTTTTTCCTGGGCCTTCTTCTATGTAGACTAGGCAAATTAGACATCAGTAGCAGCCTTAGAGCTTCATAGGAGTAATAGTCATGTGCTAATGGACCAATATAATGTATTTGCATTTTATCAATGATTTTTGGAGCCCAAAAGCCCAAGAGAATGACTCTTATGATAGGTATCTCAGGTACCATGTTTACACCAACAATTGCTTGTCAATAACAGCTGTTCTCGGGGTCTTCCCGTGTGCCCTCATCTGGGATCAATGAGGGATGATCTCTTTATTATTATTGGAAAATTAAAATGTAGCTGTATGTTTATATAATAAAACAGGTATATTTCAGAAAATGTGGAAACTATAGAAATGTCGAAGAAATGGCAGAATATTCATCTTACAGAGAAGGCATCTATAGTTTACATTTTCTTACATATCTTTCACGTCATTTTGTCTTTATATAATTGTGATCAATATGTATATAATAGCGTTTCCTCCTCTTTTAACCTAACACCAACAGTTTATCTTGCTACAAAACTCATTACACCTTATTTAAATATCTGTATGTTATTCAGTCAAATACATAGATTTCATTTCCCTATAGTTACAAATTGGTGTTATTTTTAATTTATATCCTTTAGTAAAGATCTTGAACAGGAACCTTTCTTTTTTCCTTGCATAATTTCAGGTCATTTCTTTAGGATAAATATATGAACTCTCAAAATCCATTGTTAAAGTGGATAATTTTCTTCAAGGTTTTATGATTTTATCACCAAATTCCCTTCTGAGAGCTTTAAAATAATGTATAGTCCTAACAGGAATGAAGAAGTGGACATGGGCATGTTTTTCATCAAAGATGAAAAGAATCATTTGCCTAACATTTTCTTTTCAAAATTCTTTGACTTTTCTGTCAATATTAATGAGTCCTGATATAATCACGGGATAGCCTGACCCAGACAAGCTGTGGCCAAACAAACAAAGCCAACAAGCAAACAAAACAAAGGAGGACACACAGCACAGGATGGAAAATAGAATTTGGACAGTATAAAAGTAAGAGAACTTCAGAGGGGACCAGGCCTGGGATTATATTCTTGAGCAGTTTTGGCTAAGAACTTTGCAATCCTGAAGTGTGAAGGGAGTTGAAAATTTGAAAAATTAATGAGAACTTTCCTATATAATATCTGGGTTCTGTATTTATATTTCTGCTCAAATTGTATACTATGGTGCTAAAGGAACTATCCATAGTTTGGCTGAGACAGCACTCTGTACTGTCAGAACTCTTTACTTATAAAGAGTCTGTCCCTCCCTAGATGTGCAATTTTTAAAGTTCACTTTGAGAACTGAATCTTCCCGTGGACTTTTTCCATTTAAATACGGTTGGCAAAGGTTTGCCACTAACCATTTATAATGATGGGGATGTTTCATTGCCCATTTATAGAGCCCTGTTACCTGAAGCCTTTTCTATTCTGAATATTTTGTGTTCTGCGTGCTGTGACTACGGGATGTATTGAATATTACTGCTTTAGTTGGGAGGGTGATTTTTGAGATTTTGAGATTGAGGCACAAGCATGGACACTGTAACTCTTTCTCTAAGTGATTAAATGTCCTCACTAGCTTATGGAGTTCAGCATTTTCATGCTTTATCACACAAATTCCCATTCCACGTCACTTCCATTTACCAAAATCCTAACCTAGCTTGTGATCCATAAGGAAAGTGCATCAGTTAGTCTCCTCAAAAGAGGTTATTATCATTTCAGTTGAATATTCCATAAATCTGTGTATTGTTTCCCCAAATCTTTCCATTGTCGTAATCATACCTTTGACGTTTTGACATGCTTATAGAGAATTTCAAATATATACTTTTAATCCATATCAAAGTTTTTTTCAATCCACATAACTGAAAATTTTAAATTTTGCAACAATAGTATTTTGAATCTCTTCTTTTCCACCCACTACTTCCCTTCTGCCTACAAAACATGGCAACATCTTCCCTTGATTCTGGTACATTTAGTAACTATCCCATTGCAACAATTAGTAGTATATATTTATAAGAAAACAAGCAAATAGATATTGATATGTGACTTCTCAGTATCACTTATATTACATATCACATGTAATCTGGCCTGTGTACTCACCATTCTTCTCAAATTACTCTTTCCAGCCTCACTATTGATTCTCTAGTTGGAGAAAGGATTTATCTGTCTTCATTTAAATTGCTAATAAGCGCCAACTCATTCTTAAAACTTCTTTCTTCCTTGATCTCAGTGACATTGCACTTTTTGATTATAATTATACCGTTCCCTAATCTCCTTTAAGACCACACATAAATCTTCAAACTGTAAAGCACTCTACCTCTCCCCTATAAAAATCTTAGGCAAAAAGCACCAATCTTCAGATCTGGAGTTCTCTCCCTATTGCAAAAACTTATTTGCAAAACAGAAATGGAGACACAGATGTGGAGAACAAATGTATGGATACCAAGTGGGGAGCGGTGGGATGAATTGGGAGATTGGGATTGACATATATACACTATTGATACTATACATGACAGAGACAAGTTATGAGAACTGACTGTATGGCACGGGGAACTCTACTCAGTGCTCTGTTGTGACCTAATTGGGAACAAAGTCCAGAAAAGAGGGGAGATATGTATACATATAGCTGATTCACTTTGCTGTACAGCAAAAACTAATACAGCATTGTAAAACAACTATACTCCAATAAAAAATAAAATCAGTTCCCTTACTTGTTTTCCGTTTTTGACAGTGTCTCAGAATACTCTCTTCTAATTCATTTCCTATTTTGTGCTATCAGTCTGATTTTGCACTCTCCATCTAATGGACTCTAGTGTTACTCTGTCTGGTTCCTCTTTTTAAATTACAGCATTACCTGAGTAATCAAATCCTTTCCAAATTCTTAACTTCCACCATGTATCTCTCTTTGAAATTCCATTTATATGCTTCCAACTACCTACTGAATATTTCTAGGTAAACATGAATCTGTTCTTTAAATTCAACATATACCAAACCAAGCTTATCATTTCCCCCTCCCCACTCCATCCTGATCTTCCTTTTACATTTTCATTATTGATAACTGGAATTACTGTCTCTTCAAGTTCCCAAAGCAGGAAACTGAATATATCTCTCTTTCCTTACATCCAATATCCAATCAATCACTAAGTCTCCTTTTTATTTCCCCTCTTTGATGATTTCATTTAGACCATCATCATCTCTCACTTAAAAGGCTGCATAAATTCATACCCAATTCCCTGCCTTCCTTCATAATCTCCCTACAAATCATTCTCAACAGTGTTACTAAAATTGTCTTCAAGAATGCAAAAAGGATCATGTCTCCCAGTTATAAAAAGAAAATATCAAATTCTTTAACTTGGCACTGAAGATTCCTTGGGATTTGGACCCAGACAATCTCTCCAAATTCAGATCCTCCAAACTCAATCTCTGTTCCAGAAATAAAAGTCAAGACGTCAGACTACCTGCTCTGCCTTCTCAGTCACTCATGTCCATCTCTAACACTGGCTGGGGTACTCATCCCCTTCTTATTGGCCTGATTTCTTTAAAACTCTATCCAAATATTTCTTCACAGAGATATTTCATGTAGATCTCTTTCTTTATCTTGAGTTATGTCTTCCTCCTAGATTCTCTTATAGCATTCGTATCACGCCACATTATAATTATTCATTTGTTTCACCCACGCAAGCACTCTATAGGACTATAGAAATGAATAGGTCCACTCTATTCATTTCTATATTCCTATAAACTTGTACAGTCCATTGCAATTTCCATTATGGCTCCTGGGGAGCTGTTTGTTGAGGCCTCTTCCCCACCACTTGCAACACTGCAAGGACGCTGATGTTGAAGTTACTTAGCACCCTCCCAGGTCACGTAGATTTATGATCCTCTTCATGGGGATGTTGGAAATCAAACTGCAATCCCAACCGCCTGTTCCTTTAATGAGAGAAGCCATTTGCTGTGGTCTGAATGTTTGTGTCCCCCCAAAGTTGATATATTGTTGAAATCCTGACCCTCAAGGTGATGATATCAGGAGGTGAGACCTTTGGGAGATGATTAGATCATGAGGCTGGAGCTCTCGTTAGTGGGACTAGTGCGCTTAAAAAAGAGGCACAAGAAGGCTCCCTTGCACCTTCAGCCATGCGATGTTACAGTGAGAAGACAGCCATCTATGAGGACGCGGGCTCTCACCAGACACCAGAGCTGCTGGTGCCTTAATCTTGGACTTCTCAACCTTCAGAACTGTGAGAAATACATTTTTGTTGTTTATAAGCTATCCAGTCTATGATATTTTGTTAAAGCAACTTGAACAGATTAAGACAGCATTCTTTTTTTTTTTTTTTTTTTTTTTTTTTTTGCGGTACGCGGGCCTGTCACTGTTGTGGCCTCTCCCGTTGCGGAGCGCAGGCTCAGCGGCCATGGCTCACGGACCCAGCTGCTCTGTGGCATGTGGGATCTTACCGGACCGGGGCACGAACCCGCGTTCCCTGCATCGGCAGATGGACTCCCAACCACTGCGCCACCAGGGAAGCCCCCAAGACAGCATTCTTTTTAACAAAAACAAATGAAAAAACTTACGCTGAGATAAAGACCCTACATATGAATAAAGAGGTGGTCTCAGCTTTTGTACTCTGGGAAAAGTCACACAGCTCAGTTTTGAGAATAAATAATCATCCAATGAAAAAAAAAGTTTTTTAAAAAAACCCACTGTTTTCCATATAAGCCCCTATGTTTCTCTAGGCCAAGAACTAGGGCCATTTAAACATTTTTATATAAAAGACACCTTACTAGGGAAAGATCAGGATGGATGGTCTATACCAGACAAGTATTGAGTAATTCCAAACCATCTTCCAGAGATTTTCTCTTATTGCCCTGAATCTGAGTCCTAGAATTTTATCTAACACATCTCTAGTTGTATTTAAATCACTTACAGTTTCTCAGACCCTTATTCCATCAGTTTTATTACTATTTATCTTCAGTGAAAAAAAATAAACATCAACTGCTTTTCCTTTACCTCCTTCCAAATTTCAAGTACAAAGTTCTGTTCTTCATAGGCAGCATGCAGAATTGGAAAATGATCTTTTTATTCGGGTAACTCTATTGTTCTCTTTAAAAGCATCCTTTTCAGAGGCAGTGAAACTAGTTGAGGATCTTCAGTCTGACAAACCTAGTTTCAATTCTGACTCTTCATGTAGGATCCTCTCAGACTTATGCCAACTTAATAAACCCATCCAACCCTAGTTTTCTCATTTATAAAATGGGAATAAGCATATTGACCCAGTAACAGACCCCGATGCTTCTTGCTTACTATCCCTCCCCAGCTCCTTCTTTCTAAAAAGACTCTTGACGTTATTCGGATATTTAGCCTTCATTTATGTAGTCTCTTATCTCGAGTAAAGCCGACCCTCAAATATATGTCTAATTGTAATCTCACTTCCCTTTCCAGTGATTGTTTTAAGAATAGACATATGTACGTATGTCTCAATTCCTAACCCTCTCTGGACCCTGATGAAACTTTATTCAACACTGTGTTGAAATGTGTAATTGTCCCAAAGCTGTACATTCACTGGGCGGGTAAGGGGATGAAAAACATTTGCTAAACCGTCACACCACCCAGCCTCATTCTTCCATCTCTTCCAATTAATTATTGGCTCTTACAAATGCTAAAAACTGAAGCTCCCTTTGAATGTCATTGATTTCGGCTTAGGTTACGGGGTCGCCATAAAGTGGAGGAAGTTTGTCTGATTCCAGCTTCTGCTGGCTCTGCTGACGTGGAGGTGGGGGGAGGGTGTGAGTGGAATGGGTGTTGGTAAGAATGGAGGGTTTGGCCAGTGACTACAGGTGTTTTTGTGTTTTCATAGATTTGTTTAAAGATTTAAAAAATAACTGCACAAGAATGATATTGTTTTGATGCCTCCTTTATCAAATTATGTGTGTATGTATACATGCACACACTTTGTTTGGACCCCATATCCTGCAGAATAATAACTTTATAAACGTTTTCCATGACGGGCACATTCATCTCCCTGTGTTCTCATCAGGGCCCCCTCACATGGAAACACAGTGGTTGAAGCAATGGACCAGTCAGCTGGTCCTAAGGTTAGAGACATGGGCTATGATAGCAAGAAATTCAGTTTGTTCCGTTATATTTTAGTCATCACATTCTGTTGTCTATGTTGCTCTTTGACATTCTCTCTAAACATATACCTAAACAAATGTTCTAGGCCAACTTAGGTTATCATTATCTTCCAAATATATTATTTGGCCTTTCTTAACCTGAGTTCCCCTTCCACTCCCCCAGACCATCTCTGAGTGTTATTTTTGCTTCCCCACGTTTCTGAGTGTTCTTTGCAAAGCTGGTCCCTGAAGAGGATATCAGTAAAATCTTAGAAGTAACAATCTTGCCCTAAGCCCTGCCCCCTGAGAGTTGAAGTTATATAGAGTTGTCAGAGTGGGATAGGCCCAATGAGGGTCCTTAGCAGAGTCAAGCAAAGAATTCACCGAAATAGTAAATTATCTCGTACCTAGGAAAGGGGCTGTCTTGGCTGGAAACCAGAGCTCAGAACATGGGTGTAAGAGTTCACAGAAGTAGGACATTTTCCGGGAGAGAGAACGGCTAAAGCTGAAAGGAGAGAAATGGAGGTGGGGGGAGAGGGAGAGAGAGAGAAACTCACCTTTAGGAAAGAGGGAACCAGTGTCAGTGCTGTGCTTTGGGAAAGATACCTGAGCAGTAGTGTTAGGAACTTGAGACCCAGTGATTGGGCTTCTCTGCAGCCTGCGTAGGGACTTGAAACAGTAAGAGTCATCTCAGACAGACGGACTTCAAGATCAAGCTTCAGTTTCAATACCTTAGGACAAGAAGAAGCAGTGGAAGTAGAGGACTAATCAAACTTGAAATTTTAAGCTACTTGGCATTTAGAAACAAACACACTTCATTTGTGTCTGATAAGAATCTGGGGGTAATTTAAGGTAGACTCAAATCTTCCAGTTATGGACTGTGGGTGCTTGGATGATTTCATCAGAAACTAAAGTAAAGCTAGCTATGACCCAATAGGATTGTAGAAAATAAATAGGGGGATGTCAAACTATCTGTAGCTAAAATATATTTTGAGATCAAATTCATTTTCCACTTTAAGCAGAAAAAAGAAAAGGCAATTATAAAACCGTTGCAGTAGGTCCTCCAGCCAGTGAAAGAAATTGCTTGCCTACCAGAGGTACAACTTTAGGAAAGGTTCAAAGCTGGTTAACATGGTGTGAAGGTATGTATAAGACATATGTCACACTGTAAGGAAATGTGTTTTTAAAAATATTTCATAGAAGTATAGTTGATTTACAGTGTTGTGCTAATTTCTGCTGTAGAGTAAATGATTCAGTTATACATATATATATTCTTTTCCATTATTGTTTATCACAGGATATTGAATATAGTTCCCTATGCTATACAGTAGGGCCTTGTTGTTTATCCATTCTGGGTATACTAGTTTGCATCTTCTAATCCCAAACTCCCAGTCATTAAGGAAATGTGATTTTGAGGGAAAGAAGCCTGTAGAAATATTTCTGTGAAGTAGTCAGCAGTGAAGCCTCCATTATGCCAACACAACTGACCCTTACTGTCAGAATGCTAGGTTCGAGAAATTTTAAAAGTAATGTTTTTTTTTCTTTTTTTTTTGTATAATATGAACTTAGAAGGGTCTGCATCTGATAACTGTGCTATTGCAGAAGCAGTTTCTCTTGAGAATGTGAAGCAAAACTCATAGTGGTGAAATATTATAGGTCAGAGCAAGTGGTCAACACAGAGGAAACTGCCTTGGACTAGAAGAAAATGCCTAGAAGATGTGTATTCAAGGAGGAGAAGGAGGCCATTGAAAACAGCCAAACTTTGTGAAAATACAGCTGGCATTTTGATTCCTTTTGGCTCTTCCAGTCCTATTATATTAAAAATGAAGACAAAACCTCTTTCACAATCTAGTGAAAATGCATTTTATTGTGGCATCACTCTTTCTTCCTTGTTCGTAACATTTTTGTGCGGGAAGGAGAAAAAGTATCACGCTTCATAAAACCTTCAGGTTAAGATTATGCGTACGATAGATTTTTCTACATCTGTGTGAGAAAAATTGTGTGTTTTAGTGGTCCTCAGAAATTTGGGGATTAACAAATTCCTCAAGATATATTTTTCATGACAGTCAATGATCTTTGTTTTTTTTTGGAAAAAAGGAAAAACCTAATTACTGATAAAGTAAATTTGCCTAGAGTGAAAATGAATGGTACCATTCAGTACTACCACAGCTTTGGTAAGAGGCTGCATTTCTGAATGATGATAAGGGGTCCATCTGAGTGTCTTAGTAGATTTTGTTGTGCTCTAATATGGACATTTTCTGAGCAAACCAATAGCTTTATGATTCTCTGCTGTGTAGGAAGTTGAGTATCTATATATATGAAGAAGTGTTTCTCCTTAATTGAGCTTTGATAAGGTCATCCACAGATATCAATTAAACTGTTTTATGTGAAGCAATTCTAGGGACCACCAACTTCTTAAAGGAATGGCCCTAGAACTATGAACATGATCCAGTCAGGGTACTAATCAATGTGGACTCACCACTGAAATATACTCAGGCATTTTAATTAGACACATTACATAAAAAGAGCTTATTTCAGTGTTAAATAAAATTACTAATAAATGTGAACTGTAGATATCCACGGAAGCCAAATGGTCAGAGGCTGTCAGTTACTTTTAGGATGTTCCCCCCCAAAAAATAAATAAATAAATAAAAAGAAAGATGAAGAGAGAAAAGAAAAGAGAAAGAAATTGGACCCACTGATATGAGTCTACTAACCTAGAATTGGATTAATGAAGTTATGTGATAAATGTCTCCAAGGTCATTTATGTGGTCATATTATGTGGTATTCATTACCACATAATGCCCTGAATATCTTAAATATTTTTTTTTGCCATTAAATCATTTGCCTAACAAACACACAAAGGTAAGCAGCACCCCTGCACTTCTCAAATTATCTGTTTTTTTCCCCCAAGAGAACAAGTCTTTAAAAATAATTAAATAAAAATGAATACACAGAAAATAAAAATGACATTCTTGGACGTCTTGGAAGTACCATATTGTAATAAAAGTTCCTATGCACTTAGTCTCAAATAATTTATTGATCTTGTCATGAACTGTATTACTTTTCAGACTTCCACTGGCCTGCAGACCAGACTTTAAGAAGCATTGCTTTAGATAATTTTTTTTTTTTTTTTTTTTGCTAAGACCTCCTGTGTGGAGTACGTGCATAATTACAGAGTGAATGCTAGAGAAAAAAAGGTCTCACATCTTATAGCACATAATTATTCAAATTTTATATTAAAGAATGAATTTTCAATCACTTTTTTGGCATATCCAAGGAGTATGGATCTGACATTTTAGGAGTGGAATGCTATCTAGGTAATGTTGTTATGTGACAAAAAACAAATACCTTCTTTTATAGCTTAATTTTATAAACTGATTTGTATGATAGTACATTGTGCCTTACAGTTTGGAAAGACCAAATTTTAATTATAACCAGAAGGAAAAAAATCTGATTAAGAAAGGGTGATCTTGTTATCCAGATCCTTGTTAGTAGGATAATAAGTTTTTCATCCCATCAGCATTAATAGACGTGGTCCATAACCACACAGCACTTCATCCGACAGCTTATAATGACTCTGTAAGGTTCTCACCCTGGCTAAAAGCTTGTCGTGGTTTTATATTATCTCAAATTTGCTGCATTTCTACCCAAGTAATTCTATAATTGCTGCATAAATTTACATTTTAAGCTTAACATCAACTTAAACAGCTTTGAAACACCATTGATATTCAGGATGGTATCTAGCTCATAAGACAACAAAATATTTTTTGAGGCTCAGAAAATTATCCATCCATTTCTTCTATAAATTTATCTCAAACAATTATTGAGTCAGAATTATTTAATCTTTGCTTTTTTTTCCTTGAACTTCTTCACTCCTGCACTAGATAAAAGTTATTAAGGGTCTGTCCTCTTAAAAAATAGTAGATTTGGGATAACTAATTCATATATATATATATATATATATATATATATGTGTTCAAAATACTCAATATTTTAACATTTTGTCTAAAGGAGACTAATATTGTACTTAACTAAATGATAATTCACTATTTATGAAAAATATGCACATGGACCTACCTTTGGGCAAGTTTAAGTTGTAGGACAAACCACCTTTAAGAGAAATACTGAATAACCTTGAGCACACATTTTCGTCATCATAAATTAAGATATTAATGCATTCTGAAACTGTAGAGAAATTTGATTCTGGGATGGAATATATTTCACTATATTGTTGTCATTCTCCTCAGTACCAATATAGTTATAATATGTATGTATATGCATGTGCCTATATGTGTGTATATAGGCAATTTCATCATACTATGTGAACAAGCCTTTTAACCTCATATATTTGCCGTACTTCTGATGGAATCTATATAAAGTTTTAGCGGAATAATTCATGTAAAAATTCCACTGAAGTCACTTACACTGATCTTCATTTTAATTGTATACATTTTTCTCCGAACGTTTAAGGCACTGAATGTGTGATCTTGTTGCATACATTTATGTCTATTGATGCAATGAAAGGGTGAAATGGAGGAAATTCTGACAATCAATTCAGACTGTTTTCATTATTTAGTTATTATTCGTTGTATGGAAAACGTCTTACCTTTTACACCAAAGCTTCTTAAAGGTAGTTGTTACCTCCTGGTTAATCCTGAACCTACTGCCTTGTACCTTCAGGAGATCCCAATAAAACTTCTCTCACGGAAGTCATCACTGATTGCAGTTTCTAAACTCAGGGGTCGCTTTTCAGTTCTCAATTCATTTGGATAGTTTGTATTTAATTCTGTTTCTCCCTTGAAAGTCCCCCTTTTTTTGCTTGTATGGCACTTCTTGCTTTTACTTAAAAGTAAGTTTTCTTTCAACTGCTCCTACTTAGTGACATTTGAAGACATTTATTGATCGGTCCTTCAAGTGATGGTGTTCCATCCACAGACTCTGTTCTTAGAATACTTTACTTCTTAGACACTCCTAAGAAATCTTATCTGCTTTCATGACTTTAATTCCCACACCTAAGAGGATGATAGAAAATTTCTTTATTGATAAGGAGAGACTAGGCTTTTCTATAGTAATAAGCTAGGCCCCAATATCTCAGTGTGTTAACTCAATAAAGTTTAAATAAACTTATCAGCTGGAAGTCAGCACTCTTTATGTCCACTCAAAGGAAATGGTAAATTACACATTCTCTTAAAACATCTTTGCAGATGAGACATACATCAATGCTTATCACATTTTGTTGACATGGCCTTGCTTTCCAACAAGGGGACAGGGATGTGTAATGCTACGTGAAAAGAGCTGGAATATCTGTGAATAGTTCTAATAGTATCATGGCCTCCAACCTCAATCTCCAGTTCAGATTTTTTTTTTTTTTTGATGCTAACCCTATCTTGTTATTAACTTTGTAATCAAAATTTAATGTTTTTGTTTTTATATTTAATCATTTTACTACTAATAATCGTAACGATAATTCAATCAGAAAGTAATTTTCACACTTAGAACTTTATGGAAATTTTTACAGAGAAGTCTTATCTACCAATGGTTACAAGACGTAACAAATTTACACTTAAAAATATACGCAAACTTTTTTTTGCCAGAGAAATATTTTAGTAGGCGACCTTAAAATTTTTTCAAGTACAACAGTACATAATATTAAATATATTTTACAAAATAAGTAGAATAGAAATATTAGCTGAATAGAAAAAGTGTAAAATTCCTGACTCTCAAAGAAGCACTTGATCAGGTTTATTTTTTTATTGTCACAAAAGTAACGGTCGTTGTCTTTATTTATTTAAAAAAATTTTTTTAACATCTTTATTGTAGTATAATTGCTTTACAATGGTGTGTTAGTTTCTGCTTTGTAACAAAGTGAATCACTTATACATATACATATGTTCCCATATCTCTTCCCTCTTGCGTCTCCCTCCCTCCCACCCTCCCTATCCCACCCCTCTAGGTGGTCAAAAAGCACCCAGCTCATCTTCCTGTGCTATGCGGCTGTTTCCCACTAGCTATCTATTTTACGTTTGGTAGTGTATATATGTGCATGCCACTCTCTCACTTTGTCACAGCTTACCCTTCCCCCTCCCCATATCCTCAAGCCCATTCTCTAGGAGGTCTGTGTCTTTATTCCCATATTGCCCCTAGGTTCTTCATGACCTTTTTTTTTTTCTTAGATTCCATATATATGTGTTAGCATACAATATCTGCTTTTCTTTTTCTGACTTACTTCACTCTGTATGACAGACTCTAGGTCCATCCACCTCACTACAAATAACTCAATTTCGTTTCTTTTTATGGCTGAGTAATATTCCATTGTATATATGTGCCACATCTTCTTTATCCATTCATCTGTTGATGGACACTTAGGTTGTTTCCATGTCCTGGCTGTTGTAAATAGAGCTGCAATGAACATTTTGGTATATGACTTTTTTTTTTTTTTTGCGGTACACGGGCCTCTCACTGTTGTGGCCTCTCCCGTTGAGGAGCACAGGCTCCGGATGTGCAGGCTCAGTGTCCATGGCTCACGAACCCAGCCACTGTGAGGGATGTGGGATCTTCCCGGAACAGGGCATGAACCCACTTCCCCTGCATTGGCAGGTGGACTCTCAACCACTGCACCACCAGGGAAGCCCCATGACTCCTTTTTGAATTATGGTTTTCTCAGAGTATATGCCCAGTAGTGGGGTTGCTGGGTCATATGGTAGTTCTATTTTTAGTTTTTTAAGGAACCTCCATACTGTTCTCCATAGTGGCTGTATCAATTGACATTCCCACCAGCAGTGCAAGAGTGTTCCCTTTTCTCTACACCCTCTCCAGCATTTATTGTTTCTAGATTTTTTGATGATGGCCATTCTGACCAGTGTGAGATGATATCTCATTGTAGTTTTGATTTTCATTTCTCTGATGATTAATGATATTGACCATTCTTTCATGTGTTTGTTGGCAATCTATATATCTTCTTTGGAGAAATGTCTATTTAAGTCTTCTGCCCATTTTTGGATTAGGTTGTGTGTTTTTTTGATATTGAGCTGCATGAGCTGCTTGTAAATTTTGGAGATTAATCCTTTGTCAGTTACTTCATTTGCAAATACTTTCTCCCATTCTGAAGGTTATCTTTTTCTCTTGTTCATGGTTTCCTTTGCTGTGCAAAAGCTTTTAAATTTCATTAGGTCTCATTTGTTTTTATTTCCATTTCTCTAGGAGGTGGGTCCAAAAGGATCTTGCTGTGATTTATGTCATAGAGTGTTCTGCCTATGTTTTCCTCTAAGAGTTTGATAGTGTCTGGCCTTACATTTAGGTCTTTAATCCATTTTGAGTTTATTTTTGTGTATGGTGTTAGGGAGTGTTCTAATTTCATACTTTTACATGTAGCTGTCCAGTTTTCCCAGCAGCACTTATTGAAGAGGCTGTCTTTTCTCCATTGTATATTCTTGCCTCCTTTATCAAAGATAAGGTGACCATATGTGCGTGGGCTTATCTCTAGGCTTTCTATCCCATTCCATTGATCTGTATTTCTGTTATTGTGCCAGTACCAAACTGTCTTGATTACTGTAGCTTTGTAGTATAGTCTGAAGTCCGGGAGCCTGATTCCTCCAGCTCCGTTTTTCTTTTTCAAGATTGCTTTGGCTATTCAGGGTCTTTCGTGTTTCCATACAAATTGTGAAATTTTTTTGTTCTAGTTCTGTGAAAAATGCCATTGGTAGTTTGATAGGGATTGCATTAAATCTGTAGATTGCTTTGGATAGTAGAGTCATTTTCACAACGTTGATTCTTCCAGTCCAAGAACATGGTATTTCTCTCCATCTATTTGTATCATCTTTAATTTCTTTCATCAGTGTCTTATAGTTTTCTGAATACAGGTCTTTTGTCTCCTTAGGTAGGTTTATTCCTAGATATTTTATTCTTTTTGTTGCAGTGGTAAATGGGAGTGTTTTCTTAATTTCACTTTCAGATTTTTCATCATTACTGTATAGGAATGCCAGAGATTTCCGTGCATTAATTTTGTATCTTGCTACTTTACCAAATTCACTGATTAGCTCTAGTAGTTTTCTGGTAGCATCTTTAGGATTCTTTATGTATAGTATCATGTCATCTGCAAACAGTGACAGCTTTACTTCTTCTTTTCCAATTTGGATTCCTTTTATTTATTTTTCTTCTCTGATTGCTGTGGGTAAAACTTCCAAAACTATGTTGAATAATAGTGATGAGAGTGGGTAACCTTTTCTTGTTCCTGATCTTAGTGGAAATGGTTTCAGTTTTTCACCATTGAGGACGATGTTGGCTGTGGGTTTGTCATATACGGCCTTTATTATGTTGAGGAAAGTTCCCTCTATGCCTACTTTCTGTCATAAATGGGTGTTGAATTTTGTCGAAAGTTTTCTCTGCATCTGTTGAGGTGAATGTATGGTTTTTCTCCGTCAATTTGTTAATATGGTGTATCACATTGATTGATTTGCGTATATTGAAGAATCCTTGCATTTCTGGGATAAAACCCACTTGATCATGGTGTACGATCCTTTTAATGTGCTATTGGATTCTGTTTGCTAGAATTTGGTGGAGGATTTTCACATCTATGTTCATCAGTGATATTGGCCTGTAGTTTCTTTCTTTGTGACATCTTTGTCTGGTTTTGGTATCAGGGTGATGGTGGCCTCGTAGAATGAGTTTGGGAGTGTTCCTCCCTCTGCTATATTTTGGAAGAGTTTGAGAAGGATAGGTATTAGCTCTTCTCTAAATGTTTGATAGAATTCGCCTGTGAAGCCATCTGGTCCTGGGCTTTTGTTTGTTGGAAGTTTTTTAATCACAGTTTCAATTTCAGTGCCTGTGATTGGTCTGTTTATATTTTGTGTTTCTTCCTGATTCAGTCCTGGCAGGTTGTGCATTTCTAACAATTTGTCCATTTCTTCCAGGTTGTCCGTTTTACTGGCATAGAGTTGCTTGTAGTAATCTCTCACGATCCTTTGTCTTTCTGCAGTGTCAGTTGTTACTTCTCCTTTTTCATTTCTAATTCTATTGATTTGAGTCTTGTCCCTTTTTTTCTTGATGAGTCTGGCTAATGATTTATCAATCTTGTTTATCTTCTCAAAGAACCAGCTTTCAGTTTTATTGATCTTTGCTATCATTTCCTTCATTTCTTTTTCATTTATTTCTGATCTGATCTTTAGATTTCTTTCCTTCTGCTAACTTTGGGGTTTTTTTGTTCTTCTTTCTCTAATTGCTTTAGGTGCAAGGTTAGGTTGTTTATTTGAGATGTTTCCTGTTTCTTAAGATAGGATTGTATTTCTATAAACTTCCCTCTTAGAACTGCTTTTGCTGTATCCCATAGGGTTTGGGTTGCCGTGTCTCCACTGTCATTTGTTTCTAGGTATTTTTTGATTTCCTCTTTGATTTCTTCAGTGATCACTTGGTTATTAAGTAGTGTATTGTTTAGCCTCCATGTGTTTGTATGTTTTTACAGATCTTTTCCTGTAATTGATATCTAGTCTCATATCATTGTGGTTGGAAAAGATACTTGATACGATTTCAATTTTGTTAAATTTCCTAAGGGTTGACTTGTGACCCAAGATGTGATCTATCCTGGAGAATGTTCCATGAGCACTTGAGAAGAATATGTATTCTGTTGTTTTTGGATGGAATGTTCTGTAAATATCAATTAAATCCATCTTGTTTAATGTTTCATTTAAAGCTTGTGTTTCCTTATTTATTTTCATTTTGGATGATCTGTGCATTGGTGAAAATGAGATGTTAAAGTCCCCTACTATGATTGTGTTACTTTTGATTTCCCCTTTTATGGCTGTTAGTATTTGCCTTATGTATTGAGGTGCTCCTATGTTGGGTGCATAAATATTTACAATTGTTATATCTTCTTCTTGGATCGATCCCTTGATCATTATGTAGTGTCCTTTTTTGTCTCTTCTAATAGTCTTTATTTTAAAGTCTATTTTGTCTGATATGAGAATTGCTATTCCAGCTTTCTTTTGATTTCCATTTGCATGGATTATCTTTTTCTACCCCCTCACTTTCAGTCTGTATGTGTCCCTAGGTCTGAAGTGGGTCTCTTGTAGACAGCATATATACGGGTCTTGTTTTTGTATCCATTCAGTGAGTCTGTGTCTTTTGGTGGGAGTATTTAATCCATTTACATTTAAGGTAATTATTGATATGTATGTTCCTATTCCCATTTTCTTAATTGTTTTGGGTTTGTTATTGTAGGTCTTTTACTTCTCTTGTGTTTCCTGCCTAGAAAAGTTCCTTTAGCATTTGTTGTAAAGCTGCTTTGGTGGTGCTGAACTCTCTCAGCCCTTGCTTGTCTGTAAAGGTTTTAATTTCTCCATCAAATCTGAATGAGATCCTTGCTGGGTAGAGTAATCTTGGTTGCAGGTTTTTCTCCTTCATCACTTTAAATATGTCCTGCCACTCCCTTCTGGCTTTCAGCAGAGTTTCTGCTGAAAGATCAGCTGTTAACCTTGTGGGGATTCCCTTGTGTGTTATTTGTTGTTTTTCCCTTGCTGCTCTTAATATGTTTTCTTTGTATTTAATTTTTGATAGTTTGGTTAATATGTGTCTTGGCGTGTTTCTCCTTGGAATTATGCTGTATGAGACTCTCTGTGCTTCCTGGACTTGATTAACTATTTCCTTTTACATATTAGGGAAGTTTTCAACTGTAATCTCTTCAAATATTTTCTCAGTCCCTTTCTTTTTCTCTTCTTCTTCTGGGACCCCTATAATTCAAATGTTGTTGTGTTCAATGTTGTCACAGAGGTCTCTGAGACCGTCCTCAGTTCTTTTCATTCCTTTTTCTTTATTCTGCTCTGCAGTACTTATTTCCACTATTTTATCTTCCAGATCACTTATCTGTTCTTCTGCCTCAGTTATTCTGCTATTGATCCCTTCTAGAGAATTTTTAATTTCATTTATTGTGTTGTTCATCATTGTTTGGTTCCTCTTTAGTTCTTCTAGGTCCTTTTTAAACGTTTCTTGTATTTTCTCTATTTCCAAGATTTTGGATTATCTTTACTATCATTATTCTGAATTCTTTTTCAGGTAGACTATTTCCTCTTCATTTATTAGGTCTAGTGGGTTTTTACCTTGCTTCTTCATCTGCTGTGTGTTTTTCTGTTTTCTCATTTTGCTTAACTTACTGTGTTTGGAGTCTCCTTTCCGCAGGCTGCAGGTTCGTAGTTCCCGTTGTTTTTGGTGTCTGTCCCCAGTGGCTACGGTTGATTCAGTGGGTTGTGTAGGCTTCCTGGTGGAGGGGACTAGTGCCTGTGTTCTGGTGGATGAGGCTGGATCTTGTCTTTCTGGTGGGCAGATCCACATCTGGTGGTGTGTTTTGGGGTGTCTGTGGCCTTAGTATGATTTTAGGCAGCCGCTCTGCTAATGGATGGGGCTCTGTTCCTGTCTTGCTAGTTGTTTGGCATAGGGTGTCCAGCACTATAGCTTGCTGGTCGTTGAGTGGAGCTGGGTCTTGGCGTTGATATGGAGATCTCTGGGAGTTTTTTGACATTTCACATTATGTGGAGCTGGGAGGTCTCTTGTGGACCAGTGTCCTGAAGTTGGCTCTCCCACCTCAGAGGCACAGCCCTGTCACCTGGCTGGAGCACCAAGAGCCTGTCATTCACACGGCTCAGAATAAAAGGGAGAAAAAAGAGAAATAAATAAATAAAATAAAATAAAGTAAAATAAAATAAAGTTACTAAAATAAAAAAATAATTATTAAGAAATAAATTTAAAAAGTAAACACAAATAAAAAAACGCACAGACAGAACCCTAGGACAAATGGTGAAAGCAAAGCTATACAGACAAAATCACACACAGAAGCATACACGTACACACTCACAAAAAGAGAAGAAGGGGAAAAATAATATATCTTTGCTCCCAAAGTCCACCTCCTCAATTTGGGATGACTTGTTGTCTCTTCAGGTATTGCACAGATGCAGGTACATCAAGTTGATGGTGGAGATTTAATTCACTGCTCCCGAGGCTGCTGGGAGAGATTTCCCTTTCTCTTGTTTGTTCGCACAGCTCCCGGGGCTCAGCTTTGGATTTGGCCCCGCCTCTGCGTGTAGGTCGCATAAGGGCATCTGTGCTTTGCTCAGACAGGACGGGGTTAAAGGAGCAGCTGCTTTGGGGGCTCTGGCTCACTCAGGCCGGGGGGAGGGAGGGGTGCGGAGGCGGGGCGAGCCTGCGGCAGCAGAGGCCGGCGTGACGTTGCACCAGCCTGAGGTGCGCCGTGCGTTCTCCCGGGGACGTTGGCCCTGGATCCCGGGACCCTGGCAGTGGCGGGCTGGGGTGGGGAGGTGTGGAGAGTGACCTGTGCTCGCAGACAGGCTTCTTGGTGGCGGCAGCAGCAGCCTTAGCGTCTTATGCCCGTCTCTGTGGTCCGCACTGTTAGCCGCGGCTCGCGCCTGTCTCTGGAGCTCCTTTAAGCAGCGCTCTTAATCCCCTCTCCTCGCGCACCAGGAAACAAAGAGGGAAGAAAAAGTCTCTTGCCTCTTCGGCAGCTCCAGACTTTTCCCCGGACTCCCTCCCGGCTAGCCATGGTGCATTCACCCCCTTCAGGCTGTGTTCATGATGCCAGTCCTCTCCCTGCGCTCCGTCCGAAGCCGGGGCCTCAGCTCGTAGCCCCGCCCGCCCCGGCGGGGGAGCAGACAAGCCTCTCGGGCTGGTGAGTGCCGGTCAGCACCGATCCTCCGTGCGGGAATCTCTCCGCTTTGCCCTCCGCACCCCTGTGGCTGCGCTCTCCTCCGCGGCTCCGAAGCTTTCCCCCTCTGCCACCCGCAGTCTCCACCCGCGAAGGGGCTTCCTAGTGTGTGGAAATCTTTCCTCCTTCACAGCTCCCTCCCACTGGTGCAGGTCCTGTAGCTATCCTTTTGTCTCTGTTTATTCTTTTTTCTTTTGCCCTACCTAGGTACATGGGGAGTTTCTTGCCTTTTGGGAGGTCTGAGGTCTTCTGCCAGCATTCAGTAGGTGTTCTGTAGGAGTTGTTCCATATGTAGACGTATTTCTGATGTATCTGTGGGGAGGAAGGTGAACTCCGTGTCTTAGTCTTCTGCCATCTTGAAGCTCCCCCAAATCTTTAGACTTGTGTATTTCTTTGTCTTTTGGAAACATATATATATATATATATATATATATATATATACACACACACACTCCTTTATGAATTTGAAACACATGTCTAAAATAGAACTCTTATGTTTTCACTTTTTTTTCACTCACATTAGAGCATCCTCTTTTTATTTCCTGTCTCAGTGAATGGCATTGATTACCTATCTGGTTGTTTAAGCTGGAAACCTAGGAAACCATCCTAGACGTTGCCGTCAGAGTGACCTATCTAAAATTAACTTCCTCACACAAAGTCCTTTACTTTGACACACTTTATAAATAAAATACAAATTAAGTCATTACCATGCAAACAAGGGCTTGCATTACCTTTGCTTGAATTATCTGAGAAAACTTAAGACCTACCAGTATACAATTCGCAATTTATGCTCTTGCCAAATTTAGCTATGGATTCTCTCTTGTTCCTGAAAATTTGTCGTGTTATGTTTTTGCCTTTGGCATGAAGGTCTAGACGATCTGTCGCACAACTGTCTTGAACTGACTAATTCCCGCTGGCCTTTCCAGGCTCAGTACATGTTATTTTCTATGGTGAACCTTCTCTGACCTCAGATCTCCCTTCCAATCTAGTGGCACCTCTGCATGCTCAACTCACCTCCTTTCTCTAATTTTACACACTTAGATAGTCATTTGTTAATCACAGATGTTTATTGAATACCTACCATAGAAATGGTCCCTTTTCCTCATAGAAAAATAGGCAGAATGACTTAGGGGTAAGTAAGAAAATACTCAATAAATAGTTAAAGAGAAAAGATGATTACATGCCAGGGTACAAATTTTAAGGAAATAAAGAGTTATGTGATAAAGAGTATCTGGTGGTATTTGGGAGTACTTAGTGATCAAGAAGCAGGTTCTCTGAGCAGACAATAGTTGAACTACCCATAACAGAATGAACCAGCTTCATAAAAATTAACACAACCAGAGGTTATAAGGCATGAAAGACCTTGTTGCATTCAAGGAACAAGTTGGAGACTGTGTGGCTTCCTGGGTGAGCAAGAAAGAGAGTGGCTTGAGATAACTGCAAACTGATAAGCAGAGTAGTATTCGGTGGGGACTTGGTGGTCGAAGTGGGCTTTAATTAAGAGTAATGAAGGCCCTTTGAAGGCATGAAATTGCAAGAGGTGTTGGTGAAATAATCTGATTAATAGTTTTGAAAACTTTACTCTTGCTTTTTTGTAGTGAGGAGAGAGACCACTTGGAAGTTGATTGTGTTGATCTAGGGGATAAAAAGGTCACGTACTTAGCATGTATCATCATATGTACTATGGCCAGGATGGAGCACATCATAATGTTCTAAAATTTTCTATTACATCTATGCCTGTGAACTTCATGTGGGCAGAGTGTTGGCATCCCAGAGGTATAGCATAGTGACCCATGGATAAAAATCTCTTAATATTTGTTACACGAGTTAGTATATTAAAGAGAAGGAAAAGACCAAAGAGGAGTGAAAAAAATTGTTGATACGTCTGAAGTGTGTTTTTATAATATGACATTGTTTTTCTTATAAAATTGTACATGAACTATAAATTAAAAAATAATTTTGAAGAGCTGTTGGTTTACTTTTCAGAGAGAATTTCAAGAAACCCTTAAAATTTGCCTATGAAGTGGTCATTGGCTAGCTTTGGAAAGTTTACCTTTTTGTTCTGGGAGGGATTGTGAATAAGACAGAGCAGAGGGGCAGGTGTAAGGCTTGCGTATATGAAAAGCTTACAATAGACTCACATGCCCCAAATAGTTGCTTTTTGTACATATAACAACTCATGGGTTTGTAAGCAGCTCTTTAAAAAAAATTAAACTATTATTGATTTACAAAAACATAGTCATTCAAGGTTTTTATAGACTTTATACCATTTAAAGCTATTATAAATATTGGCTATATTTCCCTGTGCTGTGCAGCATATCTTTGTATTTGATTTTGTAAATAAGTAGTTTGTACCTTTTAGTCCCCGCTCCTGTCTTGCCCCTCCCCCATTCCTCTCCCCATGGTTACCACTAGTTTGTTCTCTATATTTGTGAATTTGTTTCCATTTTGTTATATTCATTCGTTTTATTTTTTTAGATTCCACATATAAGTGATAACATACAGTATTTGTCTTTATCTGACTTACTTCACTAAGCATGATACCCTCCAGGTCCATCCATATTGTTGCAAATGGCAGATCTTCAACCACCATTTTTTCTGTTTTTCTTTCTTCTTATTCCTTTTTTTTTTTTTTTTTTTTGCGGTACGCGGGCCTCTCACTGCTGTGGCCTCTCCCGTTGCAGAGCACAGGCTCCGGACGCGCAGGCTCAGCGGCTATGGCTCACGGGCCCAGCTGCTCTGCGGCATGTGGGATCTTCCCGGACCGGGGCGCGAACCCGTGTCCCCTGCATCGGCAGGCAGACTCTCAACCACTGCGCCAGCAGGGAAGCCCTCTTCTTATTCCTTTTAAAGTCGATCCACTACTAGGCATTTCTATCAAAATGATTTACTTGGTCATTTGTATGAAATTAGAACTGGATAGGTTGTTAGACTGAGACAAGGTCATAAGATTGGAATCAAACGAAATGTACTCTTTAAGGATAACTGTGGACTTGAAGTGAAGAGGTTCATAGAACAAATCAGATTAATAAGGAAAGCACATCAGAATGTTTAGTGATGTGGAGGCATTGAATGCAGAAAATCCCACACCTACATGCAGGAAAATTGTATGCTTCCTGAAGAAATTGATTGTATCTGTGGATTATTGCATCTTTGACAATTTCTGGTTTATTCACAAGCACTAAAAAATATTTGTTGAATTAAATTTGGAGATGAGAAGGACCTATGAGGATGCTTGGCCTTATTTGATCTTAATTTTAGGAAAATGGCAGTAATTTCAGAAGTAAAAAGAGGCTATAGTTATAGTCTGATGTTTGAGAGGAAAAGTAATACAGAGTAAAGCAATGGGCACAAAATAACTTAGTGAGTTTTTGCACCGCTGCTAAAAATTAGAAAAGTGCATTAGGAAACAGTTTGAGGATAAGAGGAAAGATTTAATGAAGTGGAATAGATAGTAAAGGGAATAAATGAAAGGTAAAGGAATTTTCAAGGCGATGAACATAGATTATGGACAGTCAAGGGTAAATATTGATATGTGAAGAGGAAAGAAACAGTCAATTGTTGCAAAAATTTAGAATGTTTTTAAAAATATAAATTACTCCTCTAAATCTGATCAACATTATTAAATATTCTGCATTCTTAGAAAAAGAAAGAGACATGGGTTTTTGATATATCAATATAGTTATGAACATTTTGGAGATACAGTCATAACCTTTTTATTGCACTTTGCTTTATTGTGCTTCGTGGACTGCATTTTTTTTTTTTTTTAAAGATAGAAGGTTTGTGGTCACCCTGCAGCCGTCAAGTCTATTAGCGCCATTTTCCCAGTAGCATTTGCTCAATTTGTATCTCTGTGTCACGTATAGCAATTCTTGCAGTATTTTAAGCTTTTTCATTATTATAATATTTGTTTTGGTGATCTGTGATCATGATCTTTGATATTACTGTTGTAATCGTTTTGGGGCACCACGGACTGTGTCCACACAAGTCTGCGAACTTAGTTGATAAATGTTGTGTGTGTTCTGACTGCTCCACTGACTGGCCATTCCCCCCATCTCTCTCCCTCTCCTTGGGCCTCCCTATTCCCTGAGATACAAAATTAGGCCAATTAATAACCCTACAATGTCCTCTGAGTGTTCAGGTTAAAGGAAGAGTCTTATGTCTCTCACTTTAAAAAGCTAGAAACGATTAAGCTTGGTGAGGAAGGTATGTCGAAAACCGAGATAGGCCAGAAGCTAGTCCTCTTGTGCAAACAGTTACCCATGTTATTAATGCAAAGGAAAAGTTCTTGAAGGAAAGTAAAAGTGCTACTCCAGTGAACACTCAAATGATCAGAAAGCAAAACAGCCTCACTGCTGATACGGAGGAAAGTTTTATCTGTCTGAAATGAAGATCAAACCAGCCACAACATTCCCTTAAGCCAAAGCCTAATCCAGAGCAAGGCCCTAACTCTCTTCAATTCTATGAAGGCTAAGAGAGGTGGGGAAGCTGCAGAGGAAAAGTTTGAAGCTAGCAGAGGTTCGTTCATGAGGTTTAAGGAAAGAAGCCGTTTCTGTAACATCAAAGTGCAAGGGGAAGCAGCAAGTGCTGATGATGGAGAAGCTGCAGCAAGTTGTCGAGAAGATCTAGCTCAGATCGTTCGTGAAGGTGGCTACACTAAACAACACGTTTTCAGTGTACACGAAACAGCCTTATATTGGAAGAAGATGTCATCTAGGACTTCCATAAGCTAAAGAGAAGTCAGTGCCTGGCTTGAAAGCTTCAAAGGACAGGCTGACTCTTTTATTAGGGGCTAATGCAACTGGTGACTTTAAGTTGAAGCCAGTGCTCATTTACCGTTCTGAAAATCCTAGGGCCCTTAAGAATTATGCTAAATCTCCTCTGCCTGAGCTCCATCAAGGAACAACAAAGCCTGGGTAATAGCACATCTGTTTACAACATGGTTTACTGAATATTTCAAGCACGCCGTTGAAACCTACTGCTCAGAAAAGATTCCTTTCAAAATACTGCTGCTAATTGACAACATACCTGGCCACACAATGAACAAGATTCTTGCTTGTTTTCATGCCTGCTAACACAACATCCAATCTGCAGCCCATAGATCAAGGAGTCATTTTAACTCTCAAGCCTTGCTATTTAAGAAATACATAATGTAAGCCCACAGCTTGCAGAGATAGTGATTCCTTTGATTAATCTGGGCAAAGTAAATTGAAAACCCTCTGCAGGGGAAGGTTTTCTAGCTGCCATTAAGAACAGTTGTGATTCATGGGAAGAGGTCAAAATATCATTAACTCAGTTTGGAAGAAGTTGATTCCAACCCTCATGGATGACTTTGATGGGTTCAGGAGTTCAGGTGAGGAAGTAACTACAGATGTGGTGGAAATAGCAAGAGACCTAGAATTAGAAGTTGATTCCAACCCTCATGGATGACTTTGATGGGTTCAGGAGTTCAGGTGAGGAAGTAACTACAGATGTGGCGGAAATAGCAAGAAAACTAGAATTAGAAGTGGAGCCTGAAGATGTGACTGAATTGCTGCAATCTCATGATAAACCCTTAACAGATGAGGAGTTGCTTCTTATGGATGAGGAAAGAGAGTGGTTTCTTGAGATGGAATCTACTCCTGGTGTAGACACTGAAGATTATTAAAATGAAAACACAGGGTTTAGAACATGACATAAACTTATTTCATAAAGTAGCAGTAGGGTTTGAGAGGACTGACTCCAATTTTGAAAGAAGTTCTACCATGGGTAAAATGCTGTCAAACAGCATGGCGTGCTACAGAGAAATCGTTCGTGAAAGGCAGTCAATGGATGTGACAGACTTCATTGTGGTCTTATTTTAAGAAATGGTCACAGCCACCCCAGCCTTCCGCAGCCACTACTCTGATCAGTCAGCAGCATCAATATCAAGACAAGACTCTCCACCAGCAAAAAGATTATGACTCGCTGAAGGTTCAGGTGGTTGACATTTTTTCGCAATGACCTATTTTTTAATTAAGGTATTTACATTGGCTTTTTTTGACATAATGCCATTGCACAATTAATAAACTACAGCATAGTGTAAATATAACATTTATATGCACTGGGCAACCAAACAATTCATGTTATTTACTTTATTGTGATATTCACTTTATTTCAGTGGTCTGTAAGCCAACCCACAATATCTCCAAGATCTGTCTGTAGTTTAAAACTGTCAAGAGCCAAATGATACAATCTCTCATTCAGGGATATTCAGAGAAATCATTTGGCTTCATGTCTCGAAGTTTTATAAGATGAAATTAAATTATTTTAAGTTTATGAGAATCTTTGTAGTCAGATACGTTTATTACTGTAGTACTGTATTTAGTGAAAAAAAATCCACATATGAGTGGACCTGTGCAGTTCAAACCCGTGTTGTTCAAGGATCCACTGTACTTTTGGTTTTTTATTATTTTTTTAGGTAGTTTTAAAAAAGATTTATTTATTATTTAATTTAATTTATTTTTGGCTGCGTCAGGTCTTAGTTGCAGCACGCGGGATCTTCACTGAGGCATGCGGGATCTTCGTTGTGACGTTATGATAACATTAGCTTGTATTAAAAAAAAGAGGTCAGTCTTTAGGAAAACCAGTTCAATTCATTACACAGAGCTTATACATATAGTTCAATTCAATAAAATTTCTCTAAATATTAAAAATATATGCTTATTTAGTGAAAAAAAGAGGTCAGTTTTTAGGAAAACCAGTTCAATTCATTACACAGAGCTTATACATATAATTCGAATCACATACCTTTCCAGCATAAGAATTATCCGCTGTGGGCTTTCTTTTTTAATTAAAGAAAAACAATACAATTCAAGAAGTTATCATCATTTCTTAATATTTGTTTAAAGAACAAGTCACTTAAGGATCTAATTTATTGGGAGAGACCACTCTGTGGTGTGTTTGTGTAAATGTGCACAGAAAATAAAGATACTTAGAATAATAACTCTCCCTCTCGCATTCATTTTCTGGCTTTTTCTCTATAAAATAAACACTTCAGTAATTTGACTATTAGCTTAAAATTTCTGATAATTTGCTTAGGAACTGAACTGAAGATTATCTTATATTACATATGAATGAATGTAATTTGGATATCATATTTTAAAATTTCTCTAAATATTAAAAATATATGCTTATTTAGTGAATACAAAAGAGTGTGAACAGATTACCTTTGTTCCCACCATCCACAGGCAACTGTTCTTGACATTTGCATAATTTTCCTTCTAAATATTCATCTGTGTATTTACAAATAAATGTGATTACTATTGATTAAACAATCTTGTATCTGCTTTTTCACTTAGTAGTTCCTCACGTGGACAATGGCTATTTAACAGTCTTTGAAAACATAGTTTTAAGGCTGCAGTGCAGTTCGGTCATGACCTACTGAACTATGCTTTCACTGTTGAATGTTTCATTTTTAATTTTTCATTGTATAAATAGTCCTAATCAAATAGCTTTATATACTTAGCCCTTGATCTTCTCTGTTAGACAAGACTCACTCTTTTATTTATAATGCCATAGACATTAAAACCAGAAGCAAAAATAGTGTGTTGGAAGGACATTTTGACAGTTTGTTGGGTCACAGAATCCAGTTGTCCATAGTGGAAGGGGTGGCATGAGGACTCCAAAACATTTGGAGCTTCTGACTCAAAAAACCCCAACAAAACGAAACATTAATCCTCTGAATTTCTTGTTCTTCATAAGGTTGTGTATTAACTTTCCTCTTCTTTCCTTCCTCTGCTTCTCTTGGGTACATGGAATACAGATGCTGCAGTTGCTGTCCTCTTAATATTTTTAATCACTGGTAAGAAGGTCACACGAATTTCTCTCACTCTGTCTCCAGACACAGAAATTCAGGGAGGGTGCTCTGAGTCAGCTTGGGTCTCATGCTCATGGCTGAAGCGCCCACACTTGCTAGGAGGGCAGCAGGGTGCTGTGAATAACCGAGCTTGAGCCAGGTGTCCACCAGTGGATAGTGTTTATATCCATATTATAGCATCTTTGCTTTTTCTTAAGCTAAGTGTATATAGGAGACATAAACCATTCGGAAGGACCCTGTGACAGGCAAGTCATACTGCAAGAGAAATCCCCATCATTCTGCTACTAGAAACCAGATCCTTCCTATGAGGGCAGGGCCTGGCTGTGAAAGCTTGCATATTATGACTTTTAAAGTGGTATGGTACAAATTAATTGTTTGGGGAAAGAGGAATGTGGGTGAGATCTTCTGATGGTTAAAATTAGACCTTCTGATGAGCTCAGTTGTGAAGTTTAAGACTTAATATATTACCAGAGAAGTCAGGAACACGGTGTCTTGAGCACAATTGAAAACATACCTGCATTAAGCTGTTAAAATGATGGCAGTTGAGTGGTAAGGATGGAGACCTTCACCTGATCTAGTTCTGGAAGATGCAGCATGTACAGAATGACATCTGGAGCTTCATGCATGGTTTCTTCATATCTCCTGGGATGTGGCCTTTAACTTTAATGCAACCAAATGTTTTCCAAACCAGGGGCTCCTCCCTGCTGACTAGGTTTTAGTAACATAGTACATGCAACAAATTTTCTTCTTTGCACTCAACCAACCAACTAAAATCTATATGTAACAACACGTCTGGAATAAGCAGATATACCTACCCTGCTAATGAAGTTAGGGATACATTCTTTATGCCAGGCCTGTGCCCCCCACCCCCATCTTCAGATGTACCCTATACTCTGAACCTAGTACATCTTAATAAACAGTAACTTTTTCATAAACTTTATGATATTGGATGTGGCTACATTTCTCAACTTGCATGGGCCCCAAGACACCAACTAGAAAGAATTTGAGCTCTGTTTTCCCATTGATATTAAATATGCCCAGACATGTATTATAAACTACAGGACCAAAGGGAAAACCAGAGTGTGGGGAGAAGCGATAGACTGGTTAAGAGAAAATAGCCCGGATGAAGGAAGAGTCTGGCAGGTAAAGTGGGATGAGTGTCAGGTCATGGAGGTTTAGATCATTGCTCTTCGATAACTCCTGCCTCGTGCCACGCCCCCCAGTGCTTTGGGGATTTAGTGCTTTGTTCTGGCCAAATATGTGATTAGTTGAAACTCCAAGTGCTCTGTAGTGAGAACAGTCCTCTGAAACTCTGGGTAGAACCATCAAATGTTTTTGGTAGAGATGGTGACCCAGGGATCTTAGAGCTTCCTAGGATAGAGTAGCAGACACCACTGAAAAGAGACTACAGATGCACAGGGTCTTATGAGGTGTGAGACCACTCTCTGTTTTCCCACCAGGTATAAGCCAGGAATGTGAGCCTAACTAAGACCCACAATACAGTCCTGTGGATGTCCTAGGATTCTTGGCAATGTCTGGGAAAGGAGAATCTCTGGATGAGGTAAGACTTCCTGAAAGACAAATAGATGAGGCTAGGATCAAAGATTCAGGATATAATTGTAAATGTGACATATTGTGTACACTTCTTGATGAAACTCAAGACATGAAGAGAGAAGTATTTATTAAATCTGTGTTTGAGAAGAATTTTCTAAGTTTAAAAGCAGTGGAAGATTTAGTGAAAGCCTAAGCACATGCATTTGATTACCTAAGAAGGAAAAAGCATTCTTGCATCATAAAAATCCACCCCAAATGAAAAAGTAGTGAACAAACAGAAAGCAAACTGCTGCAAACACATGTAACAAAAGTTACTCTTCTTTATGTACTGAGAATTAGTTCAAATCATTAAGAAAACATTTAATGAGGAAAACATGAATAGTGTAAATACTATAGGGTGAATACTTACCAACTTCAGAGAAAAAACTATTTTCAAACCAAGTTTGTGTATGATTTTCATACCCACTCTCCACACATGCATATATGTATGTGTGTATATATATTGATACATAGCAGTATATTTCCATGAATATGGGTGATCCTCATTTCTTACGTGTTTTCTCTGCTTTTGGCAATTAAAATGTTTATTCTTTTTTTTTCAGTACATCTCCTTATTTTTATTTTATTTATTTTTTATTGAAATATAGTGGATTTACAATGTTGTATTAGTTTCAAGTGTAGAGCACAGTGATTCAGTTATATATATAACCTTTTCCAGATTCTTTTCCCTTACGTGTTATTATTAAATAGTGAGTATAGTTCCTATAGTTCCCTGTGCTATAAAGTAGGTCCTTGTTGGCAAAAACGTTTATTCTTTTTTTGTGTGTGTGTGGCACGTGGGCCTCTCACTGTTGTGGCCTCTCCCGTTGCGGAGCACAGGCTCTGGATGCGCAGGCTCAGTGGCCATGGCTCACGGGCATAGCCGCTCCGCGGCATGTGGGATCTTCCCGGACCGGGACACGAACCCGTGTCCCCTGCATCGGCAGGTGGACTCTCAACCACTGCGCCACCAGGGAAGCCCCAAAACGTTTATCCTTAAGAAATAAATATGGTTTTATTTTAATGAATATTTTGAAATTATATCTCCTTAAACATATTCTCAAGTTACTGTTTTTCCCTAATCCTCATGTGTCAAGCCACATTTATACCTGGTTGAAGCATCGACTCCTTATCATCTGGATTAGCTGACGTGTAGAGACAGTAAATTACACTTCCTATTTCATGATTTCCAGGGCTTTATCTGGGAGTGAACAGTTCAGTAATAAAGGCAAAAAGCTCACATACTTCAAGAGTATATTTGCATTATGATGCCCTAAGAGGGCTGTATGATTCTGGGACTCAATTCTACAAGACCAGTAAGGACTATTATCTGTAAATATGGGTACCTGTTAGCTTTGCACTGATAGTAGGGGCTCATTCCTCATCAATCTGTTTATGCAATGAATAGGTATCTGGTTCTTCTCTACGTCAGACATTGCACTAGGGTGCACAGATGAATAAGAGTGTTTTCTAATTGCCTATGATGAGGAAAGATTAAAATATATGAGTTTCTTTTGAGGTTAAGTCAGTATTTTGTCATCATCTTGAAGGTTATCATTCTCTTGAGACTTGTAGTCATCATGCTTTCTACTTACCTTTTCTTGTATATTAATACTAGGTTCATTACCCCAAAAGGTATATGGAAGTTCCAGACTAGTTCACAAAATATAATGCTATGTATTTTTTGCTCTTTCCTAAATTTTATGATGGAGAAATGTTGGATGCATGCAGTTTTCTTTTTGAATTTTATTTTTTATACAGCAGTTTCTTATTAGTTATATATTTTATATATATTAGTGGATATATGTCAATCCCAGTCTCCCAATTCATTCCCCCACTGCTTTCCCCCCTTGGTGTCCATGTGTTTGTTCTCTACATCTGTGTCTCTAATGCTGCCTTGCAAACCGGTTCATCTGTACCATTTTTCTAGATTCCACATACATGCGTTAATATATGATATTTGTTTTTCTCTTTCTGACTTCACTCTGTATGACAGTCTCTAGGTTCTTCCACGTCTCTACAAATGACCCAATTTTGTTCTTTTTTATGGCTGAGTAATATTCCATTGTATATATGTACCATATCTTCTTTATCCATTAGTCTGTTGATGGGCATTTAAGTTGCTTCCATCACCTGGCTCTTTAGTGCTACAATGAACACTGGGGTGCATGTGTGTATTTTGAATTATGGTTTTCTCTGGTTATATGACCAGTAGTGGGATTGCTGGGTCATATGGTAATTCTAGTTTTAGTTTTTTAAGGAACCTCCATACTGTTCTCCATAGTGGCTGTATCAATTTACATTCCCACCAACAGTGCAAGAGGGTTCCCTTTTCTCCACACCCTCTCCAGCATTTGTTGTTTGTAGATTTTCTGATGATGCCCATTCTAACTGGTGTGAGGTGATACCTCATTGTAGTTTTGATTTGCATTTCTCTAATAATTAGTCATGTTGAGCAGCTTTTCGTGTGCCCCTTGGCCATCTGTATGTCTTGTTTGGAGAAATGTCTATTTAGGTCTTCTGCCCATTTTTGGATTGGGGTGTTTGTTTTTTAATATTGAGCTGCATGAGCTGTTTATATATTTTGGAGATTATTCCTTTGTCTGATTCATTTGTAAATATTTTCTCCAATTCTGAGAGTTGGCTTTTTGTCTTGTTTATGGTTTCCTTTGCTGTGCAAAATGTTTTAAGCTTCATTAGGTCCCATTTGTTTATTTTTGTTTTTATTTCCATTACTCTAGGAGGTGGGTCAAAAAAGATCTTGCTGTGATTTATGTCAAAGAGTGTTTGTTCTTCCTATGTTTTCTTCTAAGAGTTTTATAGTGTCTGGCCTTACATTTAGGTCTTTAATCCATTTTGAGTTTATTTTTGTGTATGGTGTTAGGGAGTGTTCTAATTTCATTGTTTTACATGTAGCTGTCCAGTTTTCCCAGCACCACTTATTGAGGAGGCTGTCTTTTCTTCATTGTATATCCTTGCCTCCTTTGTCATAGGTTAGTTGACCATTGGTGCATGGGTTTATCTCTGGGCTTTCTGTCCCGTTCCATTGATCTATATTTCTGTTTTTATGCCAGTACCATATTGTCTTGATTGCTGTAGCTTTGTAGTATATTCTGAAGTCAGGGAGTCTGATTCATCCTGCTCTGTTTATTTATTTATTTTTTTTGGTACACGGACCTCTCACTGCTGTGGCCTCCCCTGTTGTGGAGCACAGGCTCCTCATGTGCAGGCTCAGTGGCCATGGCCAACAGGCCCAGCCGCTCCGCGGCACGCGGGATCCTCCCGGACCAGGGCACGAACCTACGTCCCCTGCATCGGCAGGCGGGCTCCCAGCCACTGCGCCACCAGGAAAGCCCTCCTGCTCCGATTTTTTCCCTCAAGATTTCTTTGGCTATTCGGGGTCTTTTGTGTCTCCATACCAATTTTAAGATTTTTTTGTTCTAGTTCTGTAAAAAATGCAATTGGTAATTTGATAGGGTTTGTATTGAATCTGTAGATTCCTTTGGGTAGTATAGTCATTTTCACACTATTGATTCTTCCAATCCAGGAACATGGTATATATCTCCATCTGTTTGTGTCATCTTTGATTTTTTTCATCAGTGTCTTATACTTTTCAGAGTACAGGACTTTTATCTCCTTAGGTAGGTCTATTCCTAGGTATTTTATTCTTTTTTTGCAGCGGTGAATGGGCTTGTTTCCTTAATTTCTCTTTCTGGTCTTTTGTTGTTGGTGTATAGGAATGCAAGAGATTTCTGTGCATTAATTTTGTATCCTGCAACTTTACCACATTCATTGATTAGCTCTAGTAGTTTTCTGGTGGCATCTTTAGGGTTTTCTATGTATAGTATCATGTCATCTGCAGGCAGTGACAGTTTTACTTCTTCTTTTCTGATTTGTATTGCTTTTATTTCTTTTCCTTCTCTGTTTGCCACGGTCAGGACTTCCAAAACTATGTTGAATAATAGTGGCAAGAGTGGATATCCTTGTCTTGTTTCTGATCTTAGAGGAAATGCTTTCAGATTTTCACCATTGAGAATGATTTTTGCTGTGGGTTTGTTGTACATGGCCTTTATTATGTTGATAATAAAGGTAGGTTCCCTGTATGCCCACTTTCTGGAGAGATTTTATCATAAATGGGTGTTGAATTTTGTCCATGCTTTTTCTACATCTATTGAGATGATCATATGGTTTTTATTCTTCAATTTGTTAATATGGTAATCACATTGATTGATTTGCATATATTGAAGAATCCTTGCATCCTTGGGATAAATCCCACTTGATCATGGTGTATGATCCTTTTAATGTGTTGTTGGATTCTGTTTGCTATTATTTTGTTGAGGATTTTTGCATCTATATTCATCAGTGATATTGGCCTGTAATTTTCTTTTTTTGTAGTATCTTTGTCTGGTTTTGGTATCTGGGTGATGGTGGACTTGTAGAATGAGTTTGGGAGTGTTTCTTCCTCTGCAATTTTTTGGAAGATTTTGAGAAGGATGGGTGTTAGCTCTTCTCTAAATGTTTGATAGAATTCACCTGTGAAGCCATCTGCTCCTGGACTTCTGTTTGTTGGAAGATTTTTAATCACAGTTTCTATTTCATTACTTGTGATTGGCCTGTTCATATTTTCTATTTCTTCTTGGTTCAGTCTTAGAAGCTTATACCTTTCTAAGAGTTTGTCCATTTCTTCCAGGTTGTCCATTTTATTGCATAGGGTTGTTTGTAGTAGTCTCTTCGGATGCTTTGTATTTCTGCAGTGTCTGTTGTAACTTCTCCTTTTTCATTTCTAATTTTATTGATTTGAGTCCTCTCCCTTTTTTTTCTTGATGAGTCTGGCTAAAGGTATATCAATTTTGTTTATCTTCTCAAAGAACAAGCTTTTAGTTTTACTGATTTTTGCTTTTGTTTTCTTTGTTTCTGTTTCATTTATTTCTGCTCTGATCTTTGTTATTTCTTTTCTTCTACTAAGTTTGGGCTTTGTTTGTTCTTCTTTCTCTAGTTCCTTTAGGTGTAATGTTAGATTGTTTATTTAAGATTTTTCTTGTTTCTTGAGGTAGGGTTGTATTGCTATAAACTTCCCTCTTAGAACTGCTTTTGCTGCATCCCATAAGTTTGGATCATCATATTTTTGTTTTCATTTGTCTCTAGGTAATTTTTGATTTCCTCTTTGATTTCTCCAGTGATCTCTTGTTTATTTAGTAGCATATTGTTCAGCCTCCATGTGTTTGTGTTTTTAAAATTTGTTCCCTGTAATGGATTTCTAATCTCATAGCATTGTGGTCAGAAAAGATGCTTGATATGATTTCAGTTTTCTTAAACTTACCGAGGCTTGATTTGTGACCCAAGATGTGATCTGTCCTGAAGAATGTTCCGTGTGCACTTGAGAAGAAAGTGTAATCTGTTCTTTTGGTTGGAATGTCCTATAAATATCACTTAAATCTATCTGGTCTGTTGTGTCATTTAAATCTTGTGTTTCCTTATTAATTTTCTGTCTGGATGATCTGTTCATTGGTGTAAGTAAAGTGTTAAAGTCCCCTACTATTAATGTGTTACTGTTGATTTCCTCTTTTATAAATGTTAGCAGTTGCCTTATGTATTGAGTTGCTCCTATGTTGGGTGCATATATATTTATAATTGTTATAGCTTCTTCTTGGATTGATCCCTTGATCATTATGTATTGTCCTTCCTTGTCTGTTGTAACATTCTCTATTTTAAAGTCTATTTTATCTGATATGAGTATTGCTACTCCAGGTTTCTTTTGATTTCCATTTGCATGGAATACGTTTTTCCATCCCCTCACCTTCAGTCTGTATGTGTCCCTAGGTTTGAAGTAGCTCTCTTGTACACAGCATATAGATGGGCGTTGTTTTTGTATCCATTCAGCGAGACTGTGTCTTTTGGTTGGAGCATTTAATCCATTCACATTTAAGGTAATTATCAATATGTATGTTCCTATTACTATTTTCTTAATTGTTTTGGGTTTGTTTTTGTAGGTCATTTTCTTCTCTTGTGTTTCCCACTTAGAGAAGTTCCTTTAGCATTTATTGTAGAGTTGGTTTGGTGGTGCTGAATTCTCTTAGCTTTTGCTTGTCTGTAAAGCTTTTGATTTCTCCCTTGAATCTGAATGAGATCATTGCTGGGTAGAGTAATCTTGATTGTAGTTTCTTCCCTTTCATCACTTTAAGTATACTGTGCCAGTCCCTTGTGACTTTCTGCTGAGAAATCAGCTGTTAACCTTATGGGAGTTCCCTTTTATGTTATTTTTTGTTTTTACCTTGTTGCTTTTAATGATTTTTCTTTGTCTTTAATTTTTGTCAGTTTGATTACTATGTGTCTCGGCATGTTTTTCCTTGGGTTTATCCTGCCTGGGACTCCCTGCACTTCCTGGACTTGAGTGGCTATTTCCTTTCCCATGTTAGGGAAGTTTTCAACTATAATCTCTTCAAATATTTTCTCAGGTACTTTCTCTCTCTCTTCTCCTTCTGGGACCCCTATAATGTGAACGTTGGTGCATTTAATGTTGTCCCAGAGGTCCCTTAGGCTGTCTTCAGTTCTTTTCATTCTTTTTTCTTTTTTCTGTTCTGCAGTTCTGCAGTAGTGAATTCTACCATTCCCTCTTCCAGGTCACTTTTCTGTTCTTCTGCCTCAGTTACTCTGCTATGGATTCCTTCTAGTGTATTTTTCATTTCAGTTATTGTATTGTTCATCTCTGTTTGTTTGTTCTTTAATTCTTCTAGGTGTTTGTTCCTTAATTCTTCTAGGTCTTCATTTCTTGCATCTTCTTGATCTTTGCCTCCATTTTTTCCCCAAGGTCCTGAATCATCTTCACTCTTAATTCTTTTTCTGGAAGGTTGCCTATCTCCACTTCATTTAGTTGTTTTTCTGGGGTTTTATCTTTTTCCTTCATGTGGGACATAGACAAAATGAAAAGGAAGAGGACAATCTTTCTGTGAATGTCGTTTTCGTTCCACAGGCTGCAGGACTGTAGTTCTTCTTGCCTCTGCTGTCTGCGCTCCGGTGGATGAGGCTATCTAAGAGGCTTGTGCAAGCTTCCTGATAGGAGTGACTGGTGGTCGGTAGAGTGGGGTGTTGCTGTGGTGGGCAGAGCTCAGTAAAACTTTAATCTGCTTGTCTGCTGATGGGTGGGGCTGATTTCCCTCCCTGTTGGCTGTTTGGCCTGAGGCGACCCCGCAGTAGAGGGTACACACTCTTTGGTGGGGCTAATGGCAGACTCCAGGAAGGCTCACACCAAGGAGTACTTCCCAGAACTTCTGCTGCCACTGTCCTTGTCCCCACAGTGAGCCACAGCTACTCTCCACCTATGCAGGAGACCCTGTAACACTGGCAGGTAGGTCTGGTTCAGTCTCCTATGGGTTCACTGCTCCTTCCCCCTGGGTCCTGATGTGCACACTACTTTGTGCACATCACAAAGGGCACACGCCCTCCAAGAGTGGAGTCTCTGTTTCCCTCAGTCCTGTCGAACTCCTGCAATCAAATCCTGTTAGCCTTCAAAGTCTGATTCTCTGGGAATTTCTCCTCCCCAGGTTGGGAAGCTTGACGTGGGGCTCAGAACCTTCACTCCAGTGGGTGGCCTTCTGTGGTATAATTGTTCTCTAGTTTGTGAGTGACCTACCCAGTAGTTATGGGATTTGATTTTATTGTGATTGCGTCCCTACTACCGTTCCGTTGCGGCTTCTCTTGTGTCTTTGGATGTGGGGTGTCTTTTTTGGTGAGTTCCAGTGTCTTCCTGGCAATGATTGTTCAGCAGTTAGTTGTGCTTCTGGTGCTCTTCCTAAACCTGAGGACACATCTTGCTACTGGATCCACAAAATAAATTGAGATAAAGCACAGATATTCACAGACACAGTTCGTAGCTATGGCAACTTGTTGCTGAGTGTATTTCCCAGGGAAGGAGCTTGGTGGTGCCACTCTTGATGTTCAGGGCGCATGCTACCTCTATAATGGCTCCCTGCTTGAGCGCTGAGGCACCTTCCAGTCAGCGTTCGGACCTCGCGCAATCGACCCAGTGGTCTTTCCGGCCACTTCCGGCCTTCTCTGCAGTTTTTAATAAACATAATTATGAAGAATGTGAAGAATGCAATGTTGCTTAATAATCATAATAATAATATCAATAACTGGCATTGTGCTGTGCTTTCACTGTGTTCCAGGCACTGTTCTGTGTGCTCTAACATGTATATCTCTTTGTATTTTTGCAACAGTCCTGAGATAGGTATTCATATCTGTTATCATAGTCCTGATAGCCAAGAACCTTTGTTAAGGACCGAATGTGTCTTTTTAAAATTCATATGTTGAAATGCTACCCTAACAGTGTGATGGTATTAGGAAGTGGGACCTTTGAGGGGTAACTAGGGTTAGATGAGGTCATGAGGGTTGAGTCTTCATGAATGGGATTAGTGCCCTTATAAGACTCAGAGAGAGCTTGCTTCCTCTCTTTGTTCTGTCATGTGAAGACACAAAGAGAGGTCGGCTGTTTGCAACCCAGTAGCAGACTCTCGCCATAGCCCTAACACATTGGCACACTGATCTCGGACATACAGACTACAGATGTGTGAGAAATAAATTTCTGTTGTTTATAAACCAGTTAATCTATGGTACTCTTTTATAGCAGTCTAAACTAATACAACTTCTGATAACTGAAAGCTATTTTCATTCATTTTATGTCAAAGTATATTTGGTGTTAAAATTCTGAGCTGAATTGATCTGAGGTTAATATTAGTCTTTAACCAAACCTACTCTGTGTGAATATTTATGTTTAACTGAAAAAAATATTTGTCTTTTTTTATGGGTACTGCTGTAGTTGTTATATAATACATGGAATATAGAGTGAATTACCCCAGTATAATATGGCTTACGTTGAGAAATACATCTGGCCATAGGGTTTTAGAAAAGGAATTGTGGAATTGTTTCTAATCCCCATTTACTAAGGAAACTGAGGCTCAAAGTGCTCGAGAAATCTGACCAGAGTCACACAGTCTGTGTATAGTACTAGTATTGAAACGCAGTCTTAGAAGGCTAAAAGTCATTTTCCTGTCTAGAGTTCATAAGTGACTAATCGAGTTCATGTATGAATGAACTCGATGATTGTATGCAAGTAATGTATGAATAGAGATTAATGAATAAATGCTGTCGAAACATTGTAATTAAGAGGAAAGAGTTTTGCTTGGGTATCTTAAAAAAAGAAACAACTTCTAACCAAAGTTCTATTATTAACTAGCTACGTGACCTTGAGCAAGTCTCTTAGATTATCTCTGTGCTAAATTCTTGATCCTGTGTTGAGGATCATTATACCTGCCTTACAAAAATCTTGTAAAGCTACAATGCTGTAATTGTGGTGAGAGCACTTTGAAACTAATTAGTGCTGTACTTACATAAGATGTTATTATAACAGTTTCATAATATAGAGATATTTTTACTCCTTTGAAATTGAAAAGAACATTAGAAATGTTTCAAACTTAAAATACTCAAGAGAAGCATTTTCCAAAGTGTGTTTCACAGGACACTAATCTGCAAAATGCTCCAGGACTAAAAGACTATTGTGATCCAATACAGTTGGAAAAAGATACTTATTATATCTCCCTCTTGAAGATTCACAAGGCTAATGCAGATACTAAAGGCTTTTAGAGGCTTGCTTAAAGAGAGCTTTTTTTGTCATTTTCTCTTTTTTTTTTTTTGCTGTATTTAACCCAGGATTTTATTAAGCTGCCTTCCAGTAGCACCTTTAAACATCTTGTGGAACCATGTGGCTGAATATGTTATAGGAAATTTTATCTCCACATGGAAAATTATTTAGCTTTTTTATGAATACCATCAATTCTATTTATATTTAGAAAAGTATACAGTTTTTCCCCTCATAACATGTGTTTTTCACCAAGACTTCTTCAATAATGATACAGTGGTATAGTAACTCATTAGAATTCATTAACATTGTTGTAGGCATGCAACATACAAATCTCATCAACTTTTAAAGGGTTCTCATTTATCCAGTTTTTTCTTACTTTATTTATGGTAAAACACTGTATCCACCATTCTTTGGAATATTCTTCTTGGAGTAACTCTGATGGTTAATTTTGTGTGTCAACTTGACTGGGATACAGGGTATCCAGGTATTCGGTCAACCATTATTCTGGATGTTTCTATGAGAGTGTTTGTGAATTTAACATTTAAGTCAATAGACTGAGTAAAGCAGATTGCTGTCCCTAATGTGGGTGAGGCTTGACAATCAGTTGAAGGCATGAATAGATCAAAAGGCTGACACCACCCCCCGCCCCCCCCCCCGCAACCTGACTAAGAGGAAGTTCCTTCTACCTAACTGCCTTCAACTTGTGACAGAGGTTTTCATACTGCCTTTCAATATACTGCCAAAGTGAAACTTTGACTCTTTCTGGATACTGATCCTACCAGCCTTTGGAATGGAACTATACCATAAGCTTTCATGGTTCTCAGGCCTTCAGACTTTGACTGGAACTATCCTTTGGCTCCCCTTGGTCTCCCTTTCTCTCTATCTCTCTGTCTGGAGAACCTAAGACATATTTTGGTACTGAGACTGGTTTTAGAGGATCAGAATTTTACGATGAATTTTATGAATTGGTTCTGGTGCCTCTGGAATTGACTATTTATATGGTTAGATGTAAAGATGCTAATGACTCTATTTCCAGTAGTAAAGAGAGCACTGATAGTCCGTGGCATGATTTGGCCATAGAGATATGCAGAATATCTCCATAGGATTTTCCTAATTGACCCCTTAGAAGAAGCAAGAATCTGCATGTCTGTGTACATGATACTTTTGAACATTTTTCTCAGACAAACAGATATAACAAGACTGGCTGGTTTCTCCTAATATGGATGGAAACGTTGGGAAAGAAAAGGATGAGCTCAGGGATTTGAATTCCCATTTCAAGCACTGCATAAATGACCTAAAGCTTTTGTGTGTGCCCTAAAGGAGACCCTTATCTCTTGTAGTCTTAAGGCTGAGATTGCTAAAAAAGTCAAACAAAAAAAATCTCATCCTTTCAGTGGCTAAATGCAATTTGAACTGCAACCTCACAGGGTATCTATTGCTAAGTGAGGGCATTAATTGGGGCAGAATGGGGTTCTGAATGGCAACATGTAGGAAGACTCTGATGAAACTGGAGAGATTAAGCCCCTAAATTCTGATGAATCTTCTTTCCAATGGAAGAGTCCTCTCTGTTCCCAGTGGAAGTGATCTCTCCACCCCGATCTGAAGGGATAAACCCTGCATTGCCTGAGGAAATGGTGTTGGTCTCTCCTGAGGCAGTTGCCATGCAAGATAATACTGATTCTTCTCAGGACCCACACCGATCACCCGTCTTTGCTTCTATACCTATAACTAGACTCAAGTCCTAGCAGGTCTGTACAGGTGAGGGATAGAATGTGACCCATAGGAGATGTGCTGCATTCCAAAAGAACTACTTGAGTCATCTAATTTATACAGATGGAAGTCTAGGGAACCTGTGAGGGGGTAGATATCAAAAGTGTTGGATAATGGTGGAAGGAACGTAAAGCTGGGTCAGGTTGAATTTACTGATTCACTGAGGACTCACTGAGCAAGGAGTCTGTGTTTAGTGGGTCAGCTGAGCTGTCAAACCGAGGGCTATGACAGTTTGGTTGGTTGACTGACTAAAGCAGGGATCAGAAGGTGGTCCATAGTGAACATGGTGAAAGTGCCTGCCCTACCTTGCTTTAGTGGAGAGGAAGGGATGCAAAGACTTAGGGAGACGGGAATGTTAGAGTGTATTTGTCATTTAAGACTTACCCACACGGAGAGCATCCAGAAGACATGGCTTTCACCACGACTGTGAGAAATCAAGTTGTGACGAAAGCCCCAGCATCTTTGAAGAGCTCCATGATTGTTGTCCTCTACAGCCAAACCTCACCGCGGTCATTGAATTGGTAAACATAAATGCCACTGGCATAATTGGATCCTGGGTAGCAGGGGCCAGTTGGTGGCAGGCAAGGTGGGTGTGGATATGGTCACGGACAGCAGAATCAAAGCAGCAGTCAGACTAGCCTGACTCATGCAGACCATGGCCGTGGCTAGTTCATCATGGTGCCCCTAGAAGTGAAATAGCTAGGAAGCCTGTTCCATTCTCACTTAATCTGTAGAACCAGACATAGTTTAGGCCAAGTGAACAAAAGTCTGACGTAAGTCATAAAAACAGAGTCATGGCCTCTCAGTCAGTCTCAGACTTGAGCCAGTTTACAGACTCCACACCCCTTGAGTGATGGGGAGGTGGGGTCCCCTTGAAGAACCCCTGTTGCCAAAAATGTATACTGTTAATCTTTCTCTCTGCTTTCCCCAAAGGGATCCATGGCATTTTACCAGGGTCCACTGGGAAAAAGGAAGTAATTGGGCCTTTGGGGGAATATTGGACACTTATTCCAGAGATCCAAAATACCACTGTGGCCCTCCAGTCAGAGTAGGGGCTTATGGAGTCAGCCGAGCAATGGAGTTGTAGATCAGGTCCCTCTCGGCGTTGGCCCGGTATGTCCCTGAACCCAGTCTGTAACCATTTCCTCAGTTCTGGAGTGCCTAGGCAGGGCAGACATCCTTAGCAGCTGGCAGAATCTCCGTATTGGGGATTCTGACCAGTGGAGCGAGGGCCATTATGGTGGGAAAAGCCAAGTGGAAGCCACCACAACTGCCTCTACCTAAGAAAATGCTAAACTAAAGCCATACTGGATTCCTGGAGGGATCGCAGAGATTAGTGCCACCATTAGGGATTTGAAAGAGGCAGGGGTGACGTCGTCGAATTTATCCCCATTCAACTCACCTATTCAGCCTGGTGCAGAAGATGGATGCATCCTGGAGAATGACGGTGGATAATTGTAGGCTTAACTAGGCTGTAAATTCAATTGCAGGTGCTGTGCCAGATGTGGTTTCATTGTTTGGGCAAATTAAGACATCCCCTGTACCTGGTTTGGAGCTATTGATCTGACAAATGCTTTTTTTCCTCTATCCCTGTTAAGAAAGACCACCAGAAGCTGGTTACTTTCAGCTGGCAAGGTCAGAAAAATACCTACATTGTCCCACCTTAGGGGTATATCAGCTCTCCAGCCCTATGTCATAATTTAGTTCGCGGGGACCTTGCTTGCCTTTCCCCTCCATAAGATATTACACTGGTCCATTGTTACACTGATGACTTTATGCTAACTTTTTTTTTTTTTTGGCCACGCTAAGCGGCTTGTGGGATCTTAGTTCCCTGACCAGGGATCGAACCCATGCCCTCTGAAGTAGAAGCACAGAGTCCTAACCACTGGACTGCTGGGGAATTTCCCCCCCCCCCACACACACACCCTTTTTTTTTTTTTTTTTTTTTTTACTTTACGCTATTGAACTTAGTAAGCAGGAAGTAACAACTACTCTAGACTTATGACTAAGACATTTGCATGTAAGAGGATGATAATAAAACTGACCAAAAATGCTCAGGGGTCTTCTGCCTTTCTAGGGGTCCAGTGGTGTGTGGGGGGCATGTTTAGATATCCCTTCAAAGACGAAGGATAAATAGTTGCATGTGGCCCTTTTTTGGTTGCAAAAGGCACAATGCTTAGTGGCCCCCTTTGTATTCTGGAGGTAATATAGTCCTCATTTAGACCTATCACTCTGACCCATTTACTGAGTAACCCAAAAAGCTGCTAGTTTTGAGTGATGCCCAGCACAAGAGAAGGCTCTGTATTGGGTCCAGGTTGCCATGCAAGCTGCTTTGCAATTTAGGCCTTATGATCCGAAAGATCCAATGGTGCTTGGAGTGTCAGTGTCAGCTAAGGATGCTGTTTGGAGCCTTGGTGGGCCTCTATAAATGAATCATAATGCAGGCCCTTAAGATGTTGGAGCAAAACCCCTACCATCCTCTGTGGGCAATGACTCTGCTTTTAAGAAACAGCTCCTGGCCTGTGACTGGGCCTTAGTAATGACTAAATTCTTTACCTTGGGCCACGAAGTTACCATGTGAGCTGAGCAACTGCCCAACATGAGCGGGGTGTCATGTGATGCACCAGGCTATAATGTTGGGCATGCATAGCAGCACTTCATCATCACATGGAAGTGGGATGTACACAGCTGGTCCCAAGCAGGCCCTGAAGGTACAGGTGAGTTATATGAAGTGGTCTAACTGCCCATGGACACCACTCCTTTTATACTGCCTTCTCTTTCCCAACCTGCACCCATGGCTTCATGGGGAGTTCCCTACAATCAGCTGGCAGAGGACGAGGAGACTGGAGCCTGGTTTACAGAGGGTTCTGCATGATTTGTAAGCACCACCTGAAGGTAGACAGCTGCAGCAGCCCAGCATCTCTCTGCGACATCCCTAAAGGACAATGGTGAAGGGAAGTCCTCCCAGTGGGCAGAGCTTTGAGCAGTGCACCTGCTTGTTCACTTTGCTTGGCAGGATAAGTGGCCAGATGTATGATTCATACCCATTTATGGCCAATGGTTTGGCTGGACGGTTAGGGATTTGGAAAGAACATGATTGGGAAATTGTTGACAAGGAAATCTGGGAAGGAAGTCTATGGATAGACTTCTCTTTTTTTTTTTTTTTAAATAAGACTTTTTTTTTTTAGATGTTGGTAGGCGTTTATTAATTAATTTATTTTTGCTGTGTTGGGTCTTCGTTTCTGTGCGAGGGCATTCTCCAGTTGTGGCAAGTGGGGGCCACTCTTCATCGCGGTACGCGGGCCTCTCACTATCGCGGCCTCTCGTTGTATAGCACAGGCTCCAGATGCACAGGCTCAGTAGTTGTGGCTCACGGGCCCAGTAGCTCCGCGGCACGTGGGATCCTCCCAGACCAGGGCTCGAACCCGTGTCCCTTGCATCAGCAGGCAGACTCCCAACCACTGCGCCACCAGGGAAGCCCTAGACTTCTTTTAATGGGCAAAAAAACATGAAGATACATTAAGTCCCCTACATACAAATGAGTTCTGTTCTGAGAGCGGGTTAGTAAGTCCAATTTGTTCATAAGTCCAACAAGGTTAGCCTAGCTCCTCAACTAACACAATTGGCTATATAGTACTGTACTGTAATAAGTTTATAATACTTTTGCACAAATAATACATAAAAAACAAACACAAAAAATAAAACATTTTTAATCTTACAGTACAGTACCTTGAAGAGTACAGTAGTACACTACAACAGCTGGCATACAGAGGCTGCATCTAGTGAACAGGCAAGAACAGTTACTGACTGGAGGAGGGATTGCAGGTGGGAGATGGTAGAGCTGAAGGATCCTCAGCAATAGGAGATGGAGGGCAAGCTGCGATTTCACTGACGCCTGACGTGGATGGCACAGGGTCTGGTTCCTTGCTGGAACCAGATGCATGTTCGTATCTTTGAAAGTTTGCAGCTGAAAGGTTTATATGTAGGGAACATAACTGTATGTGATTGCTCATTAAAGGGTAACCTCAGCAGAGGAGGATTTTAATAATCAAGTGGTAGGATGACCCTTTCTCTGGATACCAGTCAGCCTCTTTCCCCAGCTGTCCCTGTGATCTTCCAGTGGGCTCATGGACAAGTGGCCATGATGGCAGGGATGGGAGTCATGCCTGGGCTCAGCAACATGGACACCTACTCAACCAAGGCCAACTTGGCTGTGGCCGCTGCTGAGTGGCTGGTCTGCCAGCAAATGAGACCAGCACTGAGCCATCCCCAGAGGAGGTCAGCCTGGTCTGATCTACTTTCATTACGGAAGGGCAGCATTTTGTTCTTACTGAAATGGGCACTGTCTTCCCTGCATGCAATACTTCTGTCCAAACTACCATCTATGGACTTACAGAATGTCGTATCTTCTGTCATGGTATTCCACAGAGCGTTACCTCTGATCAAAGAACTCACTTCATAACAAAAGAAGGGTGGCAATGGGGCCGTGCTCATGGGATTCACTGGTCTTATCACGTTCTCCACTATAGTAAGGCCCCTACATACGAACCTTCAAGTTGCAAACTTTCAAAGATGTGAATGTGCGTTCACATGTCCAGTCATGTAAGTTAGTTCATGTGTCTGGCATACATTGTCATGTGCATGCATCCTCTACAAGTGGTTGTGCTTTTTTGTACTTCACTGTACAGTATTGTATAGAGTACAGTAGTACTGCATCTTTACAGACATCAAGCCCAGGATGTCCGGAGGCAAGCGTAAAAGCAGCGGTGATGTAGCTGGTACTGCTAAGAAGCACCAGCTGTTGTACTATACTACTGTACTTCTCAAGGTACTTACTGTACTGTAAGATTAAAAATGTTTTCTTTATTTTCTGTGTTTGATTTTTATGTATTATTTGTGTGAAGAATATCATAAACCTATTATAGTACAGTACAATATGGCCAATTGTGTTAGTTGGGTACCTACGCTAACTTTGTTGGACTTACGAACAAATTGGACTTATGAACGTGCTCTCGGAACAGAACTTGTTTGTATGTAGGGGACTTACTGTATCCTGAAGCAGCTGGCTTGATAGATAGAATGGGGGAATAGGCTTTTGAAGAATCAGTTGTAGCACCGCCTAGAGAGCAATACCTTTCACGGCTAGGGAAAGGTTTCCCTAAGGATGTAGATGCTCTGAATTAGTGTCCAATATATGGTGCTGTTTCTCCCATAGCCGGGATTCCCAGGTCCAGGAGTCAAGGTATGGAAGTGGGAGTGGCACCGTCTCTCTAGGTTTGTATTAAACCTAGAGACACACTAGCACAAGTTTTGCTTCTGTTCTTATGCCTCTATGCTCTGCCTGCCTAGAAGTCTTAGTTCCCGTGGGAGGAATGCTTTCACCATGAGACACACAAGAATTCCATTGAACTTGAAGTTGTGACAGTTACCAGGCCACTTTGGACTCTTCATGCCCCTGAATCAACAGGCAAAGAAGGGAGTTACTATGCTGCCTGATGTGATTGGTCCTGACTACCACGGAAAAATGGGACCGCTGTTCCTCAATGTACGTCAGGAGAGTATGTCTGGAATACAGGAGATCTATTAGGGCATCTCTTAGTATTACCATGCCCTGAGATTAAAGTCAGTGAAAAAGTACAGCAACCCAATACAGGCAGGGCTACCAATGACCCAGACCCTTCAGGATGAAAATTTGTTTCACCCCACCAGGTAAAGGGCCATAACCAGCTGAGGTGCTCACTGAAGGCAAAAGGATTACAGATTGGGTAGTGGCAAAACACAGTTATAAATACCAGTTATCACTATGCGAGCAGTTACAGAAACAAGGACTGTTAATTGTCACGAGTATTTCCTCCTTATTTTGTTATGAATATGTTTGTGTGTCTATATTATGTGTAATATATATTATATATTACATGTGATAAAATGTATATACAAACACAAATGTCTTTGTTTTCTTCTCTCTTTTATTCTCTGTTCATGTAACATAAGATTATTGAATTTATGTTGTAGTACTTAAGTACTGTTAACTTTACATCATAGTATTTAAGTTACAGAATATCAAGGAGAATAGTAAATATTACTGAAAGAATTTACCTCCTCTTCTCGAGAAAGGGCTAGTATGTTTTTGTATGTAGGGGAGTGGTGTCATGTAAAGTGGAACTATGATTTGTTGTTATCTTCATTGGGAGATTAAGTATACTTTGAAAAGATGCACATGGGTGCCAAGTTGACAAGGGGTAGACTCCTGATTATTATTTTGTGTCAACCTGAGTGGGCCATGGGATGCCCACGTATGTGGTTGAACATTATTCTAGGTGTTTCTGTGAGGGTGACTTTGGATGAGTTTAACATTTGTATCCATGAACTGAGCAAAGCAAATTGGCCTCCCTAATGTGAGTGGGTCTCATCTAGTCCTTGATGGTCTGAATATATCAAAGTACTGACGCCCCCTGAGTAAGAAGGAATTCTTTCAATATAGCAGCCTTTGGGTGGGAACACTGATCTTTCTTCCTGCCTTTGGACTTGAACTGAAACATCAGCTCTTCCTGGGTCTGAGTTTACTTGCCCTCACCCTGGAATTACAGCAGCAGCTCTCTCGTGGGTCTTCAGCTTGCTGACTGCAGGTCTGGGGACTTGTCAGCCTCCATAACTCCATGAGCCAGTGCCTTAAAATACATCTCTCTCTGTCTCTCTCCACACGTACAAACACACACAGATCCTATTGGTCCTGTCTGTCTGGAGAACTGTGAGTAATACAGATCCTTAGAAATAAAAAACTTACATCTTCATTAAAAAAAGGGCGTCTCTAAATAACTTCTTAATAGTTGATGTTTTATGTACCTTTCCAAACTATGCTGATCATACGTCAAACGATTATTCTATAGCTTCATGATTCCCAACCCATACATTCCCTTCGAGGTAGAGGGTCAGGTTTCTCCCTTACATTTTCTTATTAACGTATGGTACATGTGTAAATATAAGACTGTAGTAGATTATTTGGTCACTTATTTATTTCTCCACTCACAACTAATCTCCAGAAGAGGGACCAATTTATTTATGTTTGTTGGACTATCCAGTACACATCTCAATGCCTGACGATTAATTGGTAGCAAATACAGGTTGACTTCTTAAAAGGAAGGTGTAGTATATGTCTAGGTAAGGTCCTTAAAATCCGAGTCCTTAAAATCTTGCCTTTTCACCCCTTTAAAATAGCATTTCACAGGATACAAATGTCTTAGTGTACTAGATATTTTGTAGCATAAATAATGTTTCTGGCCAGTGACATTTTATGGTGTTGTAGAAATAAAGACTGCTAAAATGAGAACAAAAGGAGGCTATTTACTCAGCGCCAGCCACCATCACTAGCATTTGGCAGTGACTCAAAGACACGCATTGTAGTGGGAAAGCTTTGCAGAGCGTAAAAAGGAAAGCTTCAAGTGGGCTCTTATTGGAGGTTGTTGGCAAGGAAAAGCTGGAGGCAGGCTAACTGGAAGGGGGGACTCTTATGTGATTGATTTGGGGGGGCCTATTTGGCTTCCTGTAGTTGGTCCAGAGACAGAAGCAGAGGCATAAATGAAGGAAGCTGGCAGCCATTGACCAAGTCCTGACTATTGTCACCCGACTGCTGTAGACCTTGTGTTTTGGCTTTTTGGACTGGGGGCTGCAGAAGTTTTGGATCATAGGTCTGTTGCCCTATATTGTCTGTCCATTTGTATACTTATTTTCTCAGAATGAATTATTGTAATATCATAGTTAAATAACTTAAAAAACAAACATGTAAAGTTGCACATCATTTACATTAAAAAGGGGAAGGTATTTTTGCACATACATAGTGATGATTAACTGTCTGTCAAAGGTACCTCATTGATGATTGAGAATATGAACGCACAGGTTAAATATCTCACGGGAAATTCCTGAAAATGCAAACTATGGTTTTGAGTAATAAACGAAGGGAACGCACAACCTCCCTTTTCTGTAAAAAGATGCAGTATCTCTTCTGGTGCACGTTGTTATAATATACCTTATTCTGATCGAACTTTAATTATGGCTGCATCAGCAAATTCCACACTGCCTCTCCAATTTAGAAGATTTTTCTGGCTGCCTTGAGCCAGTTTATCCCAGCAGTTGGTCTACTAATTCCCATTAGCCCTGTGGAAGAGAAAATTGTGCTTAAGTGGAAGAGCGATGTGTTCAAATGATAAATTTTCACATACTAAATCCTTCAATTCAGGAATATGAAAACATGAGAAGAAGCAGAAACATCAATTACCCATTTTTTTCTTTGAGTTATCATTTTCATCAATCATTTTCAGAACATAAATGGACACTGTTCTCACTCAACTGTATCTCCCATATATTATCTAAGAAGAATATGCATGTCATGATTGTAAGAAAATGATGTATATGTGAAGTAGAGCATTTTTTTCAAAAGTAACAGAGGAAAGAAATATTTCTCCCCTAGCAATAAGGTTTTTTTTTTTTTTTTTCCTAAAACGAAGGTGTTGGGTGCTTTAGAATCTTTTACAAGCACTGACTAATACAACTATATACAGAATGTGTTTGTTACAAATAAAATACTTAAAGTTTTTGTCTTTCATTTTTGTACTTGCTTTAAATAAAAGATTATCGTTTATGTCTTCAATTCCTCTGGCAAGTCTTTGAGAGTTTCAGCTCTGTAGACCGTTAAGTTGCAAAACAATACAGCTCCTGCCTTATAAACTGAAATGCCCTCACTAATAGAGAGTGACAGAGAGAGTATTTAAGTCCCCAGGGGCCAAGGGGGGCTACTTATGGAACTAGTAACATTTTAAGCGTTCTCTAGAGGTTCAAAGGCTAGGTATTATCTATTTCTTAGAGTTCAAGTTGTTTGTGTCTTTACATGGCTGACTTAAGGATCTCTGATCAGCAATTTTAGGGAAATGACCAGGAAAGTCTTTTTCCGTGAAGGAAGAGGCCTGATAATATTACTTATTTCACCACTGATGCTGTAGATTTCACATTCAAAATGAACTACTAAACAACCCAAACGTGTCTTCATCTCTCAAATTTAATTTTCACTGTAACGATCTTGTTTCCTTGTCTGACTCAAAGGTCTCTGATGTAGGGAAACAATCATTAAAATAAATGATAAACAAAAATATTTAGCTTTAGTTTTCATTGTTGATTGAGACTGTTCCTCTTTGGAAAACTATTCATTAAATAAACTGCCATCTGACCCTTTTCACTAAACTTGTATCTGACGTTTTATTACTCAGATGTTACAGGTATTTGATTTTCCATATTTCCTTTTATCTTTTGACATGCAATCGTTTGTTTCAGTGTGAAGAAAGTAATGAATTAACTGGGTATTTAAAAACTCATAAAAAGCCAAATATATCCCTTTTTATTGTCCAGTATTGTTTTCCAGTTATTATAAATTGGCCTAAAAAGCTGAAACTTCAAATTAGTCTTTTTTAATGTAATTCATCATTTTTATAATCTCAGTTGATGAGAGGAAAAAAAATGTGGGGTGAAAGAATATAAATAAATGATAAAACGGCTCATGGTGCATTTGGCTACTGTACAGGCAACTATGGCCCCATTTTTGCCTGTTGGTACTGTTGATACTGAAAAGAATTACCTTATGTATCTTCTGAAATCTATTCACTAGTTATGTTAGCATCAATATTTTGTAAATAATTGCATTTTTTTTACAAACATCATCACTTCAAGGGATTAAGTTTAGATTGCTAAAATTGCTGAATATTGTTTCCCTAGCTTTCAATCATCTTCTCTGAGATGAAGATTCCCATTAACTGCAGGCTCCCAGCAGTTAATTGTATCATCTCTGTACAGTGGGCCCTGCTATGGACTGAACTGTGTCCAGCCCTAACCCCCCAGGTGACTGTATTAGAGAGAGGAATTTTAAGAAGATGATTAAGGATAAATGAGATTAAATGAGATCATGAATATGGAGCCCTGATTTCACAGAAGTGGTGTCCTTATAAAAGAGGAAGAGATACCAGACCCTTCTCTGTCTCTCTCCGTCACACACACACGCACCCAAAATGCAGCCATCTGTAAGCGAGTAAGAGAGTGCTCACCAGAAAATGAGGCCTGCTGGAACCTTGGTCTTGTACTTTCCAAGCTCCAGCACTGTGAGAAAATAACTTTCTGTTGTTGATGCTTCCCAGTCGATGGTATTTTTGTTATGGCAGCTTGAGTAAACTAAGGCAGATCTTTTTAGTTTCTATCAACAAGGGCATCTTTTGTAGCTTGGTGGCCTGTTGTTTTTCTTTCTTTCATTTTTGGGGGTACATTTGTTTATTTGCTGGTTTCTTTTATTCATTCTTCTTTCCTTTTTTTAGACTATTTTTTGTATCAGTTTTAGGTTCAGGGCAAAATAAGCAGGAGACGCAGGGGTTTCCCATATTCTATGTGCCCCCCACTCATGCACAGCCTCTCCCATTATCAACATCCCTCACCAGATGGTACATTTGTTGCACTTGATGAACCTGCATTGACACATTATCATCCAAAGCTCACAGTTTATGTTAAGGTTCACTATTTCTGGTGTACTTTCTATGGATTTAGACAAATGAATGATGTCTATATCCACCATTATACTATCATGCATTGTAGTTTCACTGCCCTAAGGATTCTCAGTGTTCTACCTGTTCATATACCCTCCCTCTCAAGCCCTGGCAGTCACTAAGCATTTTACTATCTCAGTAATTTTGCTTTTTCCAAAATGTCATTTAGTTGGAATTATACAGTATGTATCTTTTTTAGATTGGCTTTGTTTTTTTAGTAATATGATTTAAGGTTGCTCTGTATCTTTTCATGACTTAATAGCTGATTTCTATTTAGAGCTGAATAATATTCTATTGTCTGGATGTACCACAGTTTATTTTTCTGTTACCCACTGAAGTACGTAGTGGTTGCTTCCAGGTTTTGCCAATTATGAGTAAAGCTATTGTAAACATCCACACACACAATTTTTTGTGGGCATAATTTTCATCTCTTTTGGTTAAATACCAAGGAGCACAATTACTGGATCATACGGTAAGAGTATGTTTTGTTTTGTGAGAAACTGCCTGAAGTGTCTTGCAAAGTTGCTGTAACTTTGTATTCCCTCTGGCAATAACTGAGAGTTCCTGCTACTCCACGTTCTATTCAATGTTTCGGTTTTGTCACTGTTCTGGATTTTAGCCATTCTAATCTGTATATAGTGGTATCTTGTTTTTACTTGCATTTCCTGATGACATATGATGTGGAACATCTTTTTATATGCTTACTTGCCATCTGTGTACCTTTGGTGAAGTGTCTGTTTAGGTCTTTGGCCCATTTTTTAATTGAGTTGTTTGTTATTGTTCAGTTTTAAGTGTTCTTTGTATATTTAGATGACAATGCTTTATCAGATATGTCCTTTGAAAATATTTTCTCCCAGTCTGTGGCTAGTCTTTTCATTCCCTTTACAGTATCTTTCACAAATCAGAAGCCTTTAATTTTAATGAAGTCCAGCTTATTATTTTTTTCATGGTTAGTGCCCCTGGCATTGTATCTAAAAAGATACTGTCATACCTCAGATCATCTGGGTTTTCTCCTACATTATCTTCTAGGAGATATATACCTTCACATTTTGTATTTAGGTCTGTGATCCGTTTTGAGTTAATTTTTCTGAAGGTTGTAAGGACAGTGTCCAGATTCTTTTTTTTTTTTTACACTTGTTTTTTCAGTTGTTCAAGCATCATAGAAAAGACTATCTTTTCTCCATTATATTGCTTTTGCTTCTTTGTCAAAAATCAGTTGACTATATATTTAAGAGGGTCTGTCTCTGGACTCTGTGTTTTGTTTCATTGATCTTTTTGTCTGTGCTTTCACCAATAACACACTCTCTTGATTACAGTAGCTTTATAGTAAGTCTTGAAGTTGCATTATGTCAGTCGTCCAACTTTGTTCTTCTTCAACACTGTGTTGGCTATTCTGGGTCTTTTGCTTCTCCATATAAACTTTAGAAGCAGTTTGTTAATATCCACAAAATATCTTACTGGAATTTTGTTTGCGATTGCATCAAGTTTATAAATAAAGTTAGAAAGAACCTGACAGTTTGACAATATTGAGTCTTCCTATCCATGAACATGGGATATCTCTTGACTTAGTTCTTTTATATCTTTCATTCAAGTTTTATAGTTTTCTGCATATAGATCTTGCACATATCTTGTTAGATTTATAACTATTTCATTTTTTGAATGCTAGTATAATTGTTTTGTGTTCTTAACTTCAAATTCCACTTGTTCATTGCTGGTATGTGGGAAAGCAACTGAGTTTATTAACCTTCTATCCTCCAACTTTGCTGTAATTGCTTATTAGTTCTAGGAATTTTTTTGTTGATTTTTTTTTTCAGATTTTCTACATAGGCAATCATTTATCTGCAAACAAAGACAGTTTTATGTCTTTCTTGCCAATCTGTATATCTTTACTTTCTTTCTTATTGCATTTGCTAAGACTTCCAGTGTGATGTTGAAAGCACTGGTGAGAGGGGAAATCCTCTATTGTTCTTTACCTTAGTGGTAAAGTGTCATGCTTCTCACCATTTAGTATAATGTAAGCTATAGGTTTTTTGTTGGTGTTTTTCATGAAGTTGAGGAAGTTCCCCTCCATTCTTAGTTTATTGAAAATTTTTATCATAAATGGGTGTTAGATTTTGTCAAATGCTTTTTCTCCTCTATTGATATAATCATGTAATTTTTCTTCAGCTTATGGATATGATGGATTACATTAATTAATTTTCAAATGTTGAACCAGCCTTGTTTACCTGGGATAAAACTCACTTTGTTGTGATATATAATTTTTTCTGTACATTGTTGGGACTTAATTTGCTAATATTTTGTTGAAGATTTTTGCATATATGTTCATAAGAGATATTGATCTGTAGTTTTCTTTTATTGCAATGCCTTTGGTTTTGGTATTAGAGTAATGAATGCTAACCTGATAGAATGAGTTAGGGGATATTCCCTGTGCTTCTATCCTCTGAAAGAAGTTGTGGAAAATTGGCATAACTTCTTCCTTAAGTGTTTTGGGGAATTCACCAGCAAATCCATCTGGACCTGGGGCTTTCTGTTTTGGAAGGATGTTAATTGTTGATTCAATTTCTTTAACAGATACAGACCTATTCATATTGTCTCCTCTTGTGTGAGTTTTGGCAGATTGTCAAAGGAGCAGATTTGGCAGATTTCAAGGAGCTGGTCCATTTCATGCAGGTTATCTATTGTGGGCGTAGAGTTGTTCGTAGGATTCCCTTATTATCCTTTAACTGTCCTTGGGATGTGTAGTGATATACCCTCTTTTATTTCTGTACTCTATTTATTTCAGTAATTTCTGTCCTCTTTTTTTTTCTTTAGTTTCCCTGGCTACAGGCTCATTAATTTTATTGATCTTAAAAAAAAAATGGCTTTTGGTTTCATTGATTTTCTGTGTTCAATTTCATATGTTTCTGTTCCAATTCTTATTACTTTTTTCTTCTTTTCACTTTGTATTTAATATGCTCTTCTTTTTCTTGTTTCCTAAAGTGCAAGCTTAGACTACTGATTTTAATCTTTTTTCTTTTCTAATATATGCATTCAATGCTATAAATTTCCCTCTGCCCACAAATTTCAGTAAGTTGTGTTTTCCTTTTCATTTAGTTCAAAATATTTTGAAATTTCTCTTGGAATTTTTTCTTTGACTCATGTGTTGTTTAGAAATATGTTGTTTAAAATCCAAATAGTTGGAGATTTTTCAGATATTTCTATTATTTCTAGTTTAATTCCATCGTGGCTTGAAAGCAGACATTGTATGATTTCTGTTCTATTAAATTTGCTGAGGTGTGTTTCATGGCCCAGAATATGCTCTCTCTTGGTGAATGTTCCATGAATTCCGTGGCCGCAGCTAATTAGACTAACAAGGGTCACTTGTTCCAAGAACAACTAACATGTAGCTTGTACAGTAAACCAATGACCTAATTAACCTGATGAGGTAGAGTAATCACATTTTCTCTGCTAGGAGGATAATGAAAAACATGTAGGAATTTGACAGTTTTAGGAGCTACAACTGCTAGTTTATGGGAGCTAGTTGAGCCTAAAAGATGTATGATGCTTCATGCATAAGTTGAAGTTGCTCAGGAATGGGAGCTAAGAGGAGAAAGTTACTTTTAGTGGGAAAGAAAGGAAACAATCGGAATGCAGTTTAATCAACTTAATGGTATAAAATGAGAATGATACCCACACTTTTCTTCTTTGCTAAGACTATTGCAGCACCCCTCAATCCACACTCCCCCTCCCACTCCTGTCTTCCTGAGAATGGCTGCATTAGGACTGCTGGCTTTGCAATTTCAGGGTGGGGGGTCTCAGCTCCCTTATTGCCCTATGGTTATGCTTGTTACCAACTCCACCATCTTAACTAGTCATTTCTTTCTTTTTCTTTTCTTTTTTTTTTGCAACAGAAGTAGCCTCATAAGACCTGTTGAATACCGTCCTTTTGAAGAGCAAAATTTATGCAAAGGCATGTCTAGTGGTGTTCTAACATTATGGAGTTTTTGTATTAGGTACCTCATTAAAATTCTCCAATTACTCCATTAAATTTGTCCATACATATTTCCCTATATTGTACCTATATGCTGAATCATATGGCATAGACTATCGAATAACATAACACGAAATTTCAATTTACACAAGGCAGAATTTAATTAGAAAAAACAGTTTATTTTGTGAGAATAGAGGAGATTAACCTATATAAGAGTAGATTTCAAACATGACGTTAAATAAAAACAAAAAGTTACTGTGTATGTACTTCTTCCAACCTCAAAGCTCTAACCTTCTGATCTTTTTTTTTAAAAAAAAAACCTCAGAGTATTTAGTGGTATGTCAGGTTATTCTCTACAAAATATTTTCTTCTTAAGATCAATATTACTTTAGAGTTGAGCAAGTTGGGAGTAACCAGAGACATAGATGAATAATTTTTCCATCTCCTTTTAGTTATCACAATTTTAGATTGCATTTTGAATGTAATCCCCATCATCAGACATTTTCTTTAAGCAAAAGTGTTGTGAGATATCTTTTCCTGCCTAGAGGGAGGAAGAGCACCCATGAGAATCTTTATGAGTTACGGGAACAGACGCCAGCCTAGAATCTCACGAAGAGAAATATCTGGCAGGCCTCGTGCCATAGAAAATTCTGTTCTCTGGAATCACCAACTGTTTGGCGTCCGGGTTATGAATGATATTAGCTTGTCTGGAAGTGGCAATCTAAATGGGTCAAGTCCAGTTGCTGCTGACTGTAACAATACCTGTCCTGACACCGGGATATCTAGGGAATAGTGCCATTGAGAGAAATGGAAAAGCAAAACTGACGTATAAAATGACTTTGTGTTCGCTCTCTGCTTTATTCACACTGGCAATTTAAAAGCCCCACATTTTGATCTTTTCTGGCACAATACCCCTTAAATGCATTCTTCCTCGGTGTCTTCAGGGTGGGGGTGATGGGTGGCGATGCATTATTTTAAGTGTCTGTTGCTGTGACCTGCAGAGGCTTAAGACAAAACCCTTTTGAAAAGGAACCGAGAGACAAAGCAGATTAGTCCTCCCTGTGAATGCCTAGATATGCAGTCTAAAGAATGCGTTTGGCCCACCATTGGCAGACTGTTTAGTTCCTGCCAACAGTGAATTCTCTAGTGTGACAGTAGGATTTGTCAGTGTCTGCTGCGTGAGGAGATCGCGGCAGTGAGGTGCAAGAAGATGGAATGAAATCACCCTGGAGCACAGCCTCCATAGGTTCAGTACGGTCCCGGGATGCAGGACACCGTGGCAGCCGAGGCTGCAGCTAGACTTTTTCTTTCTTTTTTTTTTTTTTCCAGACTGCAGGTAGACGTTGCAGGCGACTCTTCTCAGCCAAGATAGTGTACCGTTTGTCAGAGGAAGAGGCTTCACAACTAAAGCTAAATTTTGAAATGGCTTATCTTAGAACTCAGAGCTGTAAGGGCACTCTGAGGTCTAGTACAGTCAATATCATGGAAAATTTAAATGACAACAATTCAGGAGTTCAAATTTGGAGGTGGGGAGAAGGAAAGAGTGAGCGTGGAAAACATGCCTTTCTGAAGTATGGGTGATTTGATGAGTATATACCCTGGAGTGAACGTGATGTGGGAATGGGGGATGCAGCTGTGATCCTAGGCCTCTCTGGTGGGGAGGTCATCCCCATCTTCAGGCAGCCACTATGATCTCAAAATGCAAAGAAACACAGTAAGTCCCATACATATGAACCTTCAAGTTGCGAACTTTCAAAGATGCAAACGCGGGTGTTCACGTATCCAATCATGTAAGTTAGTTCACGTGTCTGGCGTACGTTGTCACGTCTGTGCATCCTCTACAAGTGGCTGTGCTTTTGTGTACTTTACAGTGCTGTATAGAGTACAGTAGTACAGTACCTTTATTCCTTGCCTGTTCACTCGATGCCAGCCCCTGTATGCCAGCTGTTGTACTGTACTGCTGTACTTCCCAAGGTACTGTAGTATAATATTAAATATCTTTTCTTTATTTTTTATGTTTGTCTTTTATGTATTATTTGTGTGAAAAGTATTATAAACCTATTACAGTACAGTACTATATATAGCCAATTGTGTTAGTTGGGTACCTAGGCTAACTTTGTTGGACTTACCAACCAATTGGACTTACGAACATGCTCTCGGAGCGGAACTTGTTCTTATGTAGGGGACTTACTGTACACTCTTACAGCAACTTTCCTAAAAACAGGCCAACTCCTGTAAATCATTTCACCTTATTGTGACTAACAAGGTATACCATTCTCGAACCACTTTATAATCTATTTGTAAGGGACATTTTGTTCAGATATAATTTTCATCTTATGCACTGACTTTAGAATATCACCTTTAGGTAACGTGAGCACCATTTGGTAAGGCTACATATTTCACGGGACAAGGGAAAGAGGACTTTTAAAACATGCCACCATTTGTGAGTGACACTCAAGCAAACAGTGCCACCCTTCCTAAGAAGAGCACTGTGCACATCAGTTTGTGCATTTTGGTAGTATCGTGTGAAATGCTTACACACCTTTACATTACTATTGCATATGTGGTAAAATTGCCACCAAAGATTATTCCTTCACACAATAATGTCAAAATAATAACTCTTATTATCTCACATACTTAGAATGTAGCTGGACCTCTGGGTGAGTGCTAGATGGCCCATTGGAGTAGGGAAAGAAAACATTAGAATGTGTATTTTTTTAATATAAAAAAAGAAGAAATTGATCTTGATTTACTTTAAACATAAGTGGACAGTTATACCCTCAGTTTTTATGTCCAACAAAAGTGTCTTGTGTACAACACATGAGTGCACTGGGGAATATTGGGAATTCCATAGGAATCAAAATATACAAATGCTTGATATTATTGTTATTATTTATTTTAAATTATAAATCTTAAGCCTGAGGTACAATAAATGTTTTCCATTGTTTAAGGATCCGATCTGGACAACAAATATTTCACGGCTGGTGTTTTAACAACTAAATATTGATTTTAATGATCTAAATATCTGATTAATTAGCACTGTCAGGACAAAAAAAATTATTTAACTACTGTGATAACCTACCTTCCTTTCTATAGTTCAGTTGCTATTTATTTCCTCCTTTTAGGACTGTCTGATTGTCTGGAATCTTCTACATGTGTTTAGGTAGAAATGTTTATCTTTTGCAGTGCGATAATTTAGTGGCTTTCAATTTTCAGAAGTTTTTTGGGAGGGTGCACAAATTTCACTGCTGTTGAACACAAAAGTGGCTGTCTTTTTTTTTTTTTTTAATATGGTCATTGATTTGCTAAGGGAAGTGCAATGCCCTTGTTTCTTTTTACATTGAGGTAGTACCCCTGTTATTAAAGTGAGGGCACATGTTCTTATAAAAACTTAGAGAGCATGTTTAAGAGAACCTTTCACTAATCTGTTCAAGTGCGATTTAAATAGAAGAGCTAAATATACTTGTCTTTTGTTCTCAGTGGAAAACGATGTAACTTCCCGAAAAAGACAATCTGTTTCCACATGTCATAGTGTTAGGCTGATAAGTTAACAACCAAAAGAATATTGAATTTAACATTATAATAAATATTCATATCCGTAACATAGGAGTGTGACTAACTCTAGACTGACCTTAACACTTGCCCCAGCTGGTCCCTTTAAAAAAAAAACTCTTTTCATTTATTATCTTCCTATCCACACCCCTGCCACCCATAGGCTTTGATTGCTACTGGAAGACATGACTATCTGACCTTTCGCTCATGGCCTAGGAACCCATCTTTTTAGCTCCAGGAGTTTCAGAGATATAAAGTTATATTTTATATCCAAAGTTACATTTTGTATCCAAGGAATCAGTCATAATTAGAATTTCATGCCAGTTTTGGGGAGAGAGGGTTTCAAGGCAGGTCAGTGCAGGGAAGCCTTCAAATCATAGCTGATTGGACACTGCTTACTCTCCTGAGGCCTAACTCAGAAGAAGAAGCTAAATCTAAATATCAAGGTAAAGTTGAGAAACATTTTTATAACAGGACTTTTTAAGACGTGAAGGGCCTTGTGAATTACCTAATCCAATCTCTTCCTCATGTTAAAAAGAAAAGTAATTGAAAGAAGAAAGATTAAAACATTATCATTGTAATATTTATATAAAGAAGGCTGTAAAATTCTAAATATGTTTATGGCATACAGTTTTATATGTGAGTAAAAGCATTATCCAAAGAAGAGCTGTGATGGAAATTTCCAAGGTGGAAAAACAAAACAAAACAAAACACCCCAAATTTCTCCAGAAATGGAATATGTATGTAAAATTTGCAAATAGATTTTTTTTTTTTTTTTTTGCGGTACGTGCGCCTCTCACTGTTGTGGCCTCTCCCGTTGCGGAGCACAGGCTCCGGACGCGCAGGCTCAGCGGCCATGGCTCACGGGCCCAGCCGCTCCGCGGCATGTGGGATCTTCCCGGACCGGGGCACGAACCCGTGTCCCCTGCACCGGCAGGCGGACTCTCAACCACTGCGCCACCAGGGAAGCCCTAGATTTTAATCTCAGACCATAAAACCCTTAAAAAACATCACCAGTGAGTAACCATGACAGGAGAATAAAAAGGAGTCCAAGCATACATTATACGAGAATAAGAATGAACAAAATCAAATTTGGGTCCAAAGTAAGGACAGTACAGAAATAAAGTAATTGGAGTTGTGCACAGAAAAAGTTACCCTAGAGATAGAAACAGATCTAAATGAGGATAAAAATCAACTACACAGATCTTAATAACTCTTACTGTCAATGAAAGTAGAATCCCAAAAGAGAGACTGGGAAGTTGAACAATTCATTGGCTGGCAATAGAAGAAAATAAAATGTGAAAACAGCTAGATAGGGACTTAGATGTTATTTTAAAGTTAATGTACTGTGAAAAGGAGCAGGGAAATTCACAGACCCAGCATCGCTCTAATAACTAAAGTTTAGAAAATTCAAAAAGTTGGTGAGAAAATTCAATGCTTCTTTTTCATATTCTATACACAGAGGAAACAGTCGAGAGAAATCTTTATAGTAGCTTTGACACAGAAGACTTAAAAAAATCTGATGAACTGGAAAACATCATTAGCAAAAAAAAAAAAGAAAAAAATATAATTGTGTAGCAGACACATCCTTTTAAGTGGGAGGCAAAAAAAAATGACAGTTGGGAAACTCAGTGGGGCCTTTGTAAGTGCTGCTGGGGGCATGGGCAATGCCTTTTTGGGGGAAGCATTGTGTTTCTCTTTGTATAAATTTTTTTTATATTTCAAGGGGACAAGCTTTGATCAGCTCCCTCCTCCACTCCTTCAGTAGGCTTTCTTGACGTTGGCTTCCCCCATTTCCCAAACATTAGCTGCATCGACTTGCCCAGTCCCATGCTTTCCAAAGCCATTTTATTTCTCTGACCTACCTTGTTGAGAACATTGAGAGCCCCAGGCTTGAATTCTCTCAAATACCTGCCCCGCCACTATCCACCCCACACTATCCATCCACTTACTTTAATCTACCCCAGCCTTACTTCCAAAACTCCAGGTTCACCTGATGGGGGATGCTCTCTGGTTTTAATTTCAGCTGCTCCATCAACACCCTTGATCTCATTCATTTCCATCTTCTACCAGGACTCTGTCTTTAGATTGACCAAGATGGCCTTAATGTTCCCCTCCCCAAAGGCTCCTTCCTGACTTTAGGCCACTGACCTCCATTTTCTTAGAGGATGTACTTTATGAAACTCATCATTGTAAACACTTTGCCCCTCCACGATGGAAATCCTTTTAAAGCATCTTGCCGGTTTTACAACCTGGGAATATCTTTCTCAAGGAGTTGAGAGCCATCCCTTTGAAAGGTGGTTGTCACGGAAACCTGGCCCATCTCCCAGTTTCTGTGGGAGGGTAGGATACTAGCTCCAAGTTGTACACCTATCTCCTGAGATGAAATATGAGAAAGTTTACTTTTCTCTGGAGTAAATCCCGTGATTAGATGGCCTATGATCCCCTTTCCCCAGATCTTCAAAGTTTTCCAGTCCTTTGTTTCAGTGGAGTTGAGCTCAGACTGAGTTCCGGTCTCTCCCCTACTGTAGCAGCCTTGAAGAAAGCCTTTCCTGCCTGTTTAACTTTGTCCAGCATGATTTTTAGTGTGACAAGTTATCTCAACTTTTTCTAACCTTTTTTTTTCTAACCTTTTAAAACTCTTTTTTGCCTATTGGGTCACCTTATCAGCTGTAATAATGCTTAGCTATCCCGTACTCCCTAAATAATCCTCTAGTCCTCTAGTTACCAACTTTTTTTTTTTCTCTTACCTTCCATGTCTTTTCAGTGATTAGTGGCCACTCTCTTGTTCCATGTAATTTTCTCAACTACCATTTACTCTTCTAATTACCATCATCATTCCACTTTAGCTTTTCTTGCTGTTATCACCCATAAACTACAAACTGCCCAATCTGATAAACACTTCTTTCTTGCTCAGATGCTTTTGCTGTGTTGTTGTTGTGGATTTCTCCCTTCCCCTTGATATCCTTCCTTCTCCTGGCTTCTCTGACAACATGGTTACTTACCTGGCTCTACTCCTTCCTCCTTACCCATTGCTTCCTGACCTCCTTTGTTGGATTTTATTTTTCTAGCCATCACTTTAACATTTTTAATCGTTCTCTTTTTCTCATATTCTAGTCACACTCTTAGAGCTTATCTATACCCAATAACGCTGATAGCACAAGCACCCGTTCTGACTTCCACATTCAGATATCTAACCACTGAGTGGACATCTCCACTGGATTTTTAAACAGACTCCTCAGACATCATATGTCCATCATCTGAACTCACTTTCTCTCCAAAGGTGCGTTTCTTCCTTTGTATCCTATCTCTGAAGCTGGTACAAAGATTCATGTCGCCTTCCGAAGTCCAAATTCTGTGAATCTTCTCCACACCCTCTTGTCTTTTAAGTCTTTTTTTTTTTAGTCTTTAAAAACTTTCTTTATTTAAATTGAAGTAGAGTTGCTGTACAGTATTATATAAGTTACAGATGTACAGTATAGTAGTTCACAATTTTTAAAGGTTATACTCCACTTACAGCTATTATAAAATATTGGCTACATTCCCCGTGTTATACAATATGTAATTGTAGCTTATTTTATACCTAATAGTTTGTATTGCTTTTTCCCTACCTCTACATTGCCCCTCCCCTATTCCCTCTCCCCACGGGTAACCACTAGTTTGTTCTCTAGATCTATCTGCTTCTTTTTTGTTATATTCACAAGTTTGTTGTATTTTTTAGATTCCATGTATAAGTGATATTATACAGAATTTGTCTTTTCTCCATCTGACTTATTTCACTTAGCGTAATGTCCTCCAAGTCCACCCATGTTGCCACAAATGGTAACATTTTGTTCTTTTTTATGACTGAGTAGTATTCTATTGTATGTAGTATGTATACGTGTGTGTGTATCTCACATCTTCTTTATCCATTCATCTGCTGATGGACACTTAGATTGCTTCCATATCTTGGCAATTGTAAATAGTGCTGCTATGACCATTGGGGTGCATGCATCTTTTTGAATTAGTGGTTTTTTTTTTTTTTTTTTGGGGATCTATACCCAGGAGTGGAATTGCTGGGTCATATGGTAGTTCTGTTTTTAGCTTTTTGAGAAACCTGTTTTCCGCAGTGGCTGCACCAATTTGCATTCCCACCAACAGTGCATCAAGTCTTGCCTCTACAAACCTTCTCCCCAACAGTCCCCTTCTTTCCATCCTTAGTGCCACATCTTCAGTTAAGATGCTCATCTTTTACGTGATCTGTTGCTACTAGGAACTATTATCTGTTCATATGGTCTTCCCCCACCCCCTCTCTATCCTCCACTCTTGTAACAAAGTGATCTCTCTCTAAGGCATATATCTGACCTTCACTCTTACTCCAGTTCAATTTCATTGTTACGATGACTCCCTGTCTCTTACTGAGTAAAGAGTAAGTTCTTTGGCAGACATATAAGGCACATGTAACCTGGATCATGTTAATCACTTAAATTATCTCAACTACTTTTCTTTTCCTTGCAGTTCAGTAATATTGAACTATTTGCTCTTTATTAACACGCCAGTTCATTGCCTTACACATTGTCTCAAAATTCATCCCATTATTTAAGACTCAGATATTATCTCCACTGAGAAGTTTATGCCAAGCTACACACCTCCCATACTCAATGACCATTTAGTTAGTGTCTGGCATAAGTAGGGCATCAGTAAGTTTAAATTAAAATTAATAGAACTATTAAATAGGATAATGGAATCCTCCTGGAAAAAAAAAATCTACACTTACAGTTCTTTTAAAGTACTGAAATACTAAGTAGGATAGTGTGAGAAGAAAAAATGAGAAATGAAATTTTAGGATGGTTATTATACTGATGCTTTGTAAGTTGGGAAGATATATAACATAGAAGGGTATGGTAAGGACTCCTGAAACCCTTCCTGTGCTGAAAAATATTTGTGGAATAAGGACACATCAAAATTCTGTCAGAAAGCACACTGTACCTTATTATTTACTCAGTATTTTAAAATATTGACACAATTTCTTCAATTCCAACTACAGCTAATTTAGTGAGAAAATATAGATGCCTCTCTTTCTCTCTTGCTGAAGGGCAGATCAAGAAAGTTCTAATACGTTTTTTTTTTACAGTATGCATTTTAGTTTTTGCAATAAAACTTTTCCAGATTTCCTCACCTTGTAAATTGTAGCTTACCTTTTGAGATCACTGAGCTTTTTCTTGGGAAGAGAATAGATAATGGCAAGATAGTGAATTTATACTAATTAGATCATATTATGGGTTGACAGATGCTAATTAATTGAACTGAAGGCTGTGGTTACAGTGATTTATATACAATTCTGTAATGGTGCATGAAAATATACCCTTTAATAACATTTACTGAATATTTACCATGCGCCAGGTCTTCTTCTAAGCACTTTGCATGAATTAATGTACCTAATCCTCTCAACATTCCTTTTAGATGGGTATTATTATTCCATTTTTGCAACCAAGGAAACAGAAAAACAGAGTTTTAGTATCTTGGTCAAGGTCACACAAGTAGAAAATGGCAAGTGGTTTATCTCCAAACTCATGTTACTGGATTTTAAAACTCATGCTAAATAAATACAATGTTCTGATACCTTTTTAATTATATGTCCCTTTATACTATTCAAATATTAATATACTTGATATTAAAAATTCTGTTAAGTTCTGGGGACTCAAATGATCTATCTTTATATCATGTGTTTTCTTCCAGAATACGTATAGTTCCATCTTCTGTTACCCTTCTCTATTGCTTTTGCTACAGTACTTCTCAAATGCTGACTTGTATTCATTTTATAATTTGTTTAATTTTATGATATGTATTATCTGTACCCATTCTTTTAAGACCTTTGAAAGTATCAACTAAATAAGTTAATAACTTAAATAAACCGTGTAACACATCTATTGATATATTTTTGATACACCCATTTCACAGATGAGAAAATAGAGGCAGAGAAAGGTTAAGGAGTATTTCTAAGGTCACAGAGCTGGCAAATGATGAAGTAGGGATTTCAGTTAGGCTTCAGAGCCTATGCTCCTTATTAGAGTATGTTCCCTATGCTTATCAGTATTTAAAATCAGTCTTTTACATTGAAAATAATCTCCTTGAGCAGAATGAAGTCTCTTGTTTATATTTTTGATCTATTATCACATAGAAGATATTTTAAAAAGACTTGTAGGATTTAATTAAATTATTATCTTTGAACACCTGGAAAACTTAAGCTATAGGTGCAAATGCAAGGAAGCAGAGATTTATGCATTTCTATTCTCTGCTTAATTTCTCTTGATACTTCAATAGTTGCAAAGTTCTTTCCAAAAATTCAGGATGTCCTTAAACTTTCCATATGACAACTCTTTAGAAGCACTTTGTAAAGAAATAGGTAATCTGTTAATGGTCCCTGGGGGCAATGCCAATTTAGACACTTAGAAGACCTGCCAGATTTTACAGTATAAACTCATCACTGAGCGGAGATTAGAATGGGCCATTGACATAACTGCTAATCCTGTCCTGACAATCTATGTATGTTGTGGCCTTACCTGGTGCTACACACTGGGTAAACTCCTTGGTGTTTGCCAAAGAATAATCCCGGCAACTGTAGGATGGTCACTGATTTTAATTCCATTGTATACATCTAGAAACAAAAACTTGGAGAAATTAGATGACGTTAGTTTCACACGCTGTTACGTTTTGCCAGCTGATCAGTGAAGGAGGGTGGATTTTAATACCTTAGGTTTGTCTCTGGAGCCAGCTTAGACATTGCCAAAAATCAACTTTTATTTTTATTGTTAAAATTTTACATTGCCTTGGGCTTCCCTGGTGGCGCAGTGGTTGAGAGTCCGCCTGCCGATGCAGGGGACACGGGTTCGTGCCCCGGTCCGGGAAGATCCCACATACCACGGAGCGGCTGGGCCTGTGGGCCATGGCCACTGAGCCTGCACGTCCGGAGCCTGTGCTCCGCAATGGGAGAGCCCACAACACTGAGAGGCCCGCGTACCGCAAAAAAAAAAAAAAAAAAAAAAAAAAAAAAAAATTTACATTGCCTTTTCAGAATGAAAACTATGAATCCATAAAAGAATCAATGTTGGAAGGGCATGCAAAGAGCAGTAAAAGAAAATGCTTTGATATTTGCTGAGGCTACATTTTATAATATTTGTCCATGGAAGCTTAGGTTGCTGTATCTTAATATTTACCTCAGCATGTATGAAAACTGTTACTCAGGTAAAGGGAAGTCTTACGCTCTCCAACATTCTAAATTGTAGTTTTTAGTTGTAGAAGAAACAGTATAGCCAGTGATTAGAAATATTTTTTTTTTTTTTTTTGGTCTGATAACATGCTTTAAGATAGGAGAAGAAAATGAAGGAAATTAAAGTAACAAGGTCAGGGATAGCAGATGTATCCTTGTTGCCGTCCTGCGGGGAGAAAGACAAGTGAGTAGCTGGCAGGAAGCCCAGAATCCCGAGGCTGGCACTCCCAGCATTATTTCATACAAGCCTCGAATGCTGACGTGAACCAGAAGCCTCGGATGGGTAAACAGAGCATGCAGGCTACGCAGTGACACAGGCCGATAGTGTTTCTGCTTCTCTGTTTTAGCAGGAAATGAATATGAAAGGGTGACAAGAAAGGACAGAAGGAAAATCAAAAGTTTCCATTTGCTGCATTGAGGTTTAGGGCCATCATTCTTTTCTCCTTTTAATTTTATTATTAAAAATTTTCCCCGTAAACCTTCTTTGTCTCTCTAGGATAGTATTCCTCACTCTCCGTTCATGACTTCAAAACTTCCATTGCTTTCTCTGCAGTCAAGGTTAGACACTCTCTTGAAATTTATGACATTTATTTTCATAGCTCCCCCGTTCAACTTTTTCATATTTAGCCTTCACTGTGATACCCACCACTTTGTTTTTCCCCTGGGGCAATAGCTTATGCTTGGGTAAGCTATATCATCTAAACTTAGCTATTTCAAGGCCCATTTCGTTAAACTCAAGCGAGCTCTCTGTTATTTGAGAATTGATGTTAATGAGTTGATATATTATGCCTTGTGGGCAACCCATTTGCATTTTAACTGGTGCTTTTTGAACGCCTGATTCCACAGAAGAAACTTGTAACACTAATATTGTAAGGAAAGAGACTTTTGGGGAACACTTTTTCCTCAAACCGTATTATTCTGGTAGTGTTTATTCAACTGTCTTCCCCCAAAGTAGCCCCTGCCTCTATTACTTAATCTTGTCCTTTTAGGGGCCAATTTATTGATGTTTCAAGTATTGATTTAGCAAATATATATTCCCTACCCAGTACCTGTCAGGTACTGAGCTTGGCATCAGTGTAGCAAAGATGAAAAAGATAATGCCTATACTCAAGGAGGTCAAGGCTAATGGGGCGACTGCCACATAATTATAAAGGCCACCAAAATATGATAGCAGAGATATGCATAGGAGATTTCAGGGGCTTTAAAAAGAGTACCCAACACAGGTGGCCGTGGGATAAGAAGCAGAAGAACAATGAGGAGGAATTCTGGGTGACCTGATATCTGAATTGTACAAGTATCAATTTGCACTGATAGCTTCAAGTACAAGTTAACACAAAAATAAGTAAGAGAAAGAGGAAGGCCGTAGGAAAGGGGAAGGGAATGTGAGTTAAAGAGAAGGAATGGCATCAACCAGTAAAGTCAAGGTGTGTAGAGAGCTACGAGCAACTGCATGTAATAGAGCATTCAGTCTGAATATGAGAGGGGTAAAAGATAAAGCCGGAACTATGGCCTGTCAGATCAAACTTCTTAAAGGAAAACTTTTCCTTTATTTTTTCCCAAATTAAAAAATTCCTAAATTGAAAGACACACTTTGACGTAGGATAATGGATCTTCAAGGTAGATATTCACCCGTTCTTTATGTATTCATGGCCATGGCATAATGGCTTTTTTACATAAATTACTTTCTTTCCTCTCTGTCTTTGAGTTTCTCCACTGTATTTAATCTCCTTCATTTATTTACTCCCAGAAATGATGCCCTTCAGGAAGGAATAGTGTCTCAGAAGTTCAGAATTTCAACATTGAGTTGAAGGTTTATTTTTTTCCTTGCATCTTAGTCAGGACTATACCTAAATATATGAGCCCTGCTTTAAAAATTGCACATGCCTGGGAGGGACAAATTAGGAGTTTGGGATTCACATATATACACTGCTGTATATAAAATAGATAAACAACAGGGACCCTACTGTATAGCACAGGGAACTATGCTCAATACCTTATAATAATCTAAAGGGAGAAGAATCTGAAAACAGTATATATAGAGAGAACCGAATCACTTTGCTGTACACCTTAAAGTAACACAACATTGTAAATCAACTATACTTCAGTAAAAAAGAATGAAAACAAACATAATTGCATATGCCTATGAATTTGCGTATACCATATTTAGAGAGCATGAAAAATATTATCTTAACCCAATTTCCTTCTTTCCAAAGATGCCAGTGAATAGGACACCAGACTAAGTGAAAGGAATCAGACACTGAGATGGGTTTCTCTAGTCACCAGCCTTTTATTCATTCATATTGGGTGTTGGATGGGACACCTGTCTTCAGGGATCTTTTATAGGCATATACGCCATGAAACTAACAGCAATACAGTCTTGAACAAGACAGTTAAATTTTAGAGACTTCAGGTTCTTCCTTAATAAAGTAAAGTAAATGTAAGTATATCTGAAATAGTGCACTACCCTGTCCAAAACGTCTAGGAGTCTATTCAAGAAAGAACTGGTGGATTTTTTTTCCAAATTGAAAATATCTCTGCAGGGCATGTATTTGAAAATGTTTAATTTATATTTTTAACATATGTATATGCACGTTTTATGTTATAATTCTAGTTTACCTATATAAGCTTAAAATACAGTTACAGTTATGTATTTTCTTTGTAATAAACTGTATTTTAAAACACTATAATATTAGTTTAACTGGATTTTCAATATTAATTTAATTGTGGCAGAGGAATACTTAATCATGTTATTTTTTACCAATTTTTAAAAATCACAGTACTTTAGAAATGCTGAATTAACACTGAAGAGAAAAATGAATTGAAATCTTTCTTTGATTTGACCTAAGAAGACTCTGAAAAATTTGCCTTAACATATACCAGAAAAACATCTCATATTTTTCATAAAAAAACTAATGAGGAAAAGATTAAGGTACATGGCATATTACATGAACTTTGAAAATGCTGAAAAATTGAATTTTACTTTTAAACTGAAATGCTCTTATAAAAAAATAATTTCCATTCTTTGTTTATCTTTTACATAAAATAATAATTGCAGACATTTTCCTGGTCTTCCCTGTTCATTTTGGCCAAGAACGAAATTTAAGTTCATCCCCATAAATTTCCTCTGGGGCCTAACATATAATTACTGTCAAGATAGTTTGATTGATGGCACTTTGGAAAGATTTAGTGATTCATCTAACATGACATGATGAAGTCCCTACACAGAGCTGGGGATGGAATTCAGACCACTGGGGTAATCATAAAGAAATCATCTCTTTCATTTTAAAATAGATTTTAGTTTTCCCACATTATTTGTTGTTGGCCATTTGTTGAATATGTGTTGTTCAGTTGATACTTGAATCTGCATCCCAGACTTTTCTAATAGAATGTAAGCCTTCATTCTCTTTCTTCAGTCTTTTAGAACACACTAACTTTAATTACAGTGTTTTCTGAAATATGCATTATAGACATTCATTGCTGACCAGATATTATCTATAAGCTACGTGCTATCTATGTCCTAAGATGTGATTTCAGGCCTCTCTTCCATGCACCCTCTACTTCTGTCCCTCTTACCAAATCCTAATAAAACACACTGTTAGTAGAATTAACTATTCCCAAGACTTTAGCCCTCGGAGCCTCAGGATGGGGTCCTGCTCACCACTGTGTCATCAGACCCTGCTTAGTGCTGAACATATACTAAGTACCAAATAAATATGCAGAAAAACGAAGAAAGCAATAAAGCAGTTAACTAAGTGTATTGCTAAGAGATAACAAAATTTAACCTTTTGGTTAATTTTCAACACTTTGTTTAAGATTTTTAATTCTAATCCATGCATATATGCATTTTGTTATCAAGCCATAGTGCGTATTTTGCTTTCTTTTCATGTATGGCTATAGAAACATAGAGGAAAATACAACCAGATTCCAACTAAAATGTTTCAGCTCTTCCAATTAA